>NC_053026.1:155206462-155452894 GCF_003073215.2 Triticum urartu | reverse complement strand
AGAGAATGAAATTAATGATACGTAATTGCCCTACTCATGGTTTAAATTTGTGGATGATTATACAAAACTTTTATGCCGGATTGAATTTTGCTTCTAGAAATCTTTTAGATTCGGCCGCAGGAGGCACTTTTATGGAAATCACTTTAGGAGAAGCTACTAAACTCCTAGATAATGTTATGGTTAATTATTCTCAATGGCATACTGAAAGATCTACTAATAAAAAGGTGCATGCGATAGAAGAAATTAATGTTTTGAGTGGAAAGATGGATGAACTTATGAAATTATTTGCTAATAAGAGTGTTTTTTCTGATCCTAATGATATGCCCTTGTCTACTTTGATTGAGAATAATAATGAATCTATGGATGTGAATTTTGTTGGTAGGAACAATTTTGGTAACAACGCGTATAGAGGAAATTTCAATCCTAGGCCTTACCGTAGTAATCCCTCTAATAATTATGGTAATTCCTACAACAATTCTTATGGAAATTATAATAAGATTCCCTCTGATTTTGAATCTAATATTAAAGAATTTATTACTTCGCAAAAGAATTTTAATGCTATGATTGAAGAAAATTTGCTTAAGATTGATGATTTGGCTAGGAACGTTGATAGAATTTCTCTTGATGTTGATTCTTTGAAACTTAGATCTATTCCACCTAAGCATGATATTAATGAGTCTCTCAAAGCCATGAGAATTTCCATTGATGAGTGCAAAGAAAGAATCACTAGGATGCGTGCTAAGAAAGATGCCTTTATAAGAGCGTGTTTTTCTAGTTCCTATGAAAATAAAGATGAAGATCTAAAAGTTATTGATGTGTCCCCTATTAAATCTTTGTTTTGCAATATGAATCTTGATAATGAAGGGACTAAATATGATCCACCTTTACCTAGAAGGCATTCTAAGAATTCAGAATTCATTGATCTTGATGCTAAATTTGATAAAAGTGGGATTGAAGAAATTAAAACCCTAGATGTTGCTAAACCCACTATTATGGATTTCAAGGAATTTAACTATGAAAATTGATCTTTGATTGATTGTATTTCCTTATTGCAATCTGTGCTAAATTCTGCTCATGCTTATAGTCAAAATAAAGCATTTACTAAACATATCACTGATGCCTTGATGCAATCTTATGAAGAAAAACTTGAATTGGAAGTTTCTATCCCTAGAAAACTTTATGATGTGTGGGAACCAACTATTAAAGTTAAAATTAAAGATCATGAGTGCTATGCTTTATGTGATTTTGGTGCTAGTATTTCCATGATTCCTAAGACTTTGTGTGATTTGTTAGGTTTCCATGATTTTGATGATTGCTCTCTAAACTTGCACCTTGCGGATTCCACTATTAAGAAACCTATGGGAAGAATTAATGATATTCTTATTGTTGCAAATAGGAATTATGTTCCCGTAGATTTTATTGTTCTTGACATAGATTGCAATCCTTCATGTCCTATTATTTTTGGTAGACCTTTCCTTAGAACGATTGGTGCAATTATTGATATGAAGGAAGGAAATATTAGATTACAATTTCCATTAAGGAAAAGCATGCAACACTTTCCTAGAAACAAGATTAAATTACCTTATGAATCTATTATGAGAGCCACTTATGGATTGCCTACCAAAGATGGCAATACCTAGATCTATTCTTGCTTGTTATGCCTAGCTAGGGGCGTTAAACGATAGCGCTTGTTGGGAGGCAACCTAATTTTATTTTTATTCCTTGCTTTATGCTCCTGTTTAGTAATAAATAATTTATCTAGCCTCTGTTTTGGTTGTGTTTTTTTGTGTTTAATTAGTGTTTGTGCCAAGTAGAACCGTTGGGAAGACTTGGGGAAAGTCTTGTTGAACTTTCTGTAAAAAACAGAAACTTTAGCGCTCACGAGAACTGCTGTCATTTTTATTTGGAGAGTGATATTTAGTTAATTATTTTTGAAGATGATTAATAGATAAATTCCTCACGCGCAGCAATTTATTTTAGAATTTTTGGGGTTCCAGAGCTTGCACTAGCTACAGATTACTACAGACTGTTCTGTTTTTGACAGATTCTGTTTTTCGTGTGTTGTTTGCTTATTTTGATGAATCTATGGCCAGTAAAATAGTTTATAAACCATAGAGAACTTGGAATACAGTAGTTATAACAGCAATATAAATAAAGAATGAGTTCATTACAGTACCTTGAAGTGATCTTTTATTTTCTTTCGCTAACGGAGCTCACGAGATTTTCTACTTTAAGTTTTGTGTTGTGAAGTTTTCATGTTTGGGTAAAGATTTGATGGATTATGGAAGAAGGAGTGGCAAGAGCCTAAGCTTGGGGATGCCCACGGGACCCCCAAGATAATCTATGGACACCTAAAAGCCAAAGCTTGGGGATGCCCCGGAATGCATCCCCTCTTTCGTCTACTTCTATCGGTAACTTTACTTGGAGCTATATTTTTATTTACCACATGATATGTGTTTTTCTTGGAGTGTCTTGTATGATTTGAGTCTTTTCTTGTTAGTTTACCACAATCATCCTTGCTGTACACACCTTTTGACAGAGCCATACATGATTTCTAATTTGTTAGAATACTCTATGTGCTTCACTTATATCTTTTGAATTATATAATTTTGCTCTAGTACTTCACGTATATCCTTTTAGAGCACGGTGGTGGATTTGTTTTATAGAAACTATTGATCTCTAATGCTTCACTTAGATTATTTTGAGAGTCTTAAATAGCATGGTAATTTGCTTAAAATCATAATATGCTTGGTATACAAGATTAATAATAAAACTTTCTTATGAGTGTGTTGAATACTATGATAAGTTTGATACTTGATAATTGTTTTGAGATATAGAGATGGTGATATTAAAGTCATGCTAGTTGAGTAGTTGTGAATTTAAGAAATACTTGTGTTGAAGTTTGTGATTCCCGTAGCATGCACGTATGGTGAACCATTATGTGATGAAGTCGGAGCATATTTTATTTTTTGATTGCCTTCCTTATGAGTGGCGGTCGGGGACGAGTGATGGTCTTTTCCTACCAATCTATCCCCCTAGGAGCATGCGCGTAATACTTTGATTTGATAACTTGTAGATTTTTGCAATAAGTATATGAGTTCTTTATGACTAATGTTGAGTCCATGGATTATACACACTCTCACCCTTCGACCTTTGCTAGCCTCTCTAATACCGCACACCTTTCGCCGGTATCATACACCCACCATATACCTTCCTCAAAACAGCCACCATACCTACCTATTATGGCATTTCCATAGCCATTCCGAGATATATTGCCATGCAACTTTCCACCGTTCCGTTTATTATGACACACTCCATCATTGTCATATTGCATATCCCGGTACACCGCCGGAGGCATTCACATAGAGTCATATTTTGTTCTGAGTATCGAGTTGTAATTTGTTGAGTTGTAAGAAAATAAAAGTGTGATGATCATCATTATTAGAAAATTGTCCCAGTGAGGAAAGGATGATGGAGACTATGATTCCCCCACAAGTCGGGATGAGACTCCGGACGAAAAATAAATAAAAGAGTCCAAAAAATCCCAAATAAAAAAAGGAAAAATAAAAGAGGCCATAAAAAAAGAGAAAAGGCCCAAATAAGAAAAATATATATGAGAGAAAAAGAGAGAAGGGACAATGTTACTATCCTTTTATCACACTTGTGCTTCAAAGTAGCACCATGATCTTCATAGTAGAGAGTCTCTCATGTTATAACTTTCATATACTAGTGGGAATATTTCATTATAGAACTTGGCTTGTATATTCTAATGATGGGCTTCCTGAAAATTGCCCTAGGTCTTCATGAGCAAGCAAGTTGGATGCACACCCACTTAGTTTCTTTTTAAGCTTTCATATACTCATAGCTCTAGTGCATCTGTTGCATGGCAATCCCTACTCATCCACATTGATATCTATTGATGGGCATCTCCATAGCCCGTTGATATGCCTAGTTGGTGTGAGACTATCTTCTCCCTTTTTGTCTTCTCCACAACCACCACTCTATTCCACCTATATTGCTATATCCATGGCTCACGCTCATGTATTGCGTGAAGATTGAAAAAGTTTTGAGAATGTCAAAAGTATGAAACAATTTCTTGGCTTGTCATCGGGGTTGTGCATGATTTAAATATTTGTGTGGTGAAGATAGAGCATAGCCAGACTATATGATTTTGTAGGGATAACTTTCTTTAGCCATGTTATTTTGAGAAGACATAATTGCTTTTTTAGTATGCTTGAAGTATTATTATTTTTATGTCAATATGAACTTTTGTCTTGAATCTTTTGGATCTGAATATTCATACCACAATTAAGAAGAATTACATTAAAATTATGCCAAGTAGCACTCCGCATCAAAAATTATGTTTTTATCATTTACCTACTCAAGGACGAGCAGGAATTAAGCTTGGGGATGCTTGATACGTCTCCAACGTATCTATAATTTTTGATTGCTCCATGCTATATTATCTACTATTTTGGACATTATTGGGCTTTATTATCCACTTTTATATTATTTTTGGGACTAACCTATTAACCGGAGGCCCAGCCCAGAATTGCTGTTTTTTGCCTGTTTTAGTGTTTTGAAGAAAAGGAATATGAAACGGAGAACAAACGGAATGAAACCTTCGGGAACGTGATTTTCTCAACGAATAAGACCAGAGAGACTTGGACTCTACGTCAAGAAATAAAACAGGAGGCCACGAGGTAGGGGGGCGCGCCCACCCCCACCAGGCACGCCCTCCACCCTCGTGGGCCCCCTGTTGATCCACCGACGTACTCCTTCCTCCTATATATATCCACGTACCCCCAAATGATCAGAACAAGAGCCAAAACCCTAATTCCACTGCCGTAACTTTCTGTATCCACGAGATCCCATCTTGGGGCCTGTTTCGGAGCTCCGCCGGAGGGGGCATCAATCACGGAGGGCTTCTACACCAACACCATAGCCTCTCCGATGAAGTATGAGTAGTTTACCTCGGACCTACGGGTCCATACTTAGTAGCTAGATGGCTTCTTCTTTCTTTTTGGATCTCAATACAATGTTCTCCCCCTCTCTTGTGGAGATATATTCGATGTAATCTTCTTTTTGCGGTGTGTTTGTTGAGACCGATGAATTGTGGGTTTATGATCAAGTCTATCTATGAATAATATTTGAATCTTTTCTGAATTCTTTTATGTATGATTGGTTATCTTTGCAAGTCTCTTCGAATTATCAGTTTGGTTTGGTCTACTAGATTGATCTTTCTTGCAATGGGAGAAGTTCTTAGCTTTGGGTTCAATCTTGCGGTGTCCTTTCCCGGGGACAGTAAGGGTAGCAAGGCACGTATTGTATTGTTGCCATCGAGGATAACAAGATGGTGTTTTCTTCATATTGCATGAGTCTATCCCTCTACATCATGTCATCTTGCTTAAGGCATTACTCTGTTTTTAACTTAATACTCTAGATGCATGCTGGATAGAGGCCGATGAGTGGAGTAATAGTAGTAGATGCAGGTAGGAGTCGGTCTACTTGTCTCGGACGTGATGCCTATATACATGATCATACCTAGATATTCTCATAACTATGCTCAATTCTGTCAATTGCTCAACAATAATTTGTTCACCCATCATAGAATACTTATGCTCTCGAGAGAAGCCACTAGTGAAACCTATGGCCCCCGGGTCTATCTTCATCATATTAATCTCCTACTACTTAGTTATTTCCTTTGCTATTTACTTTGCCTTTATTTTACTTTGCATCTTTTACATAAAAATACCAAAAATATTATCTTATCATATCTATCAGATCTCACTCTCGTAAGTGGCCCTATACGGATTGACAACCCCTATTTGCGTTGGTTGCGAGGATTTATTTGTTTTGTGCAGGTGGGTGGGACTCGCGCGTAGCCTCCTACTGGATTGGTACCTTGGTTCTCAAAAACTGAGGGGAAATACTTACGCTACTTTGCTGCATCATCCCTTCCTCTTCGGGGAAAACCAACGCAGTGCTCAAGAGGTAGCAATGAACTGTTTGCGTCGAGACATGAGAGCAGAAATGGTTCAATATAACAAGATGTTTGTGATACACGGCAATCAGTTCTGTAATCAGAAATGTGTGCGAATACCGATAATAACAGAAACGGTTCCCTAGTGTGGTCCATGTTCATCTGATCATCATCTCCTTCTTGTGCTAGCTTGATGTTCCTTCTATGCTAAGTTTCCATTAATTGATGGCGTTTTATGAACACGCCAATATTTCCCACCATTTCCTCACCTGTTGCCCGCCACCCAGCGATATTGCGCATAGGCGGCGTGTGACGCACGGAGGTGACAAGCACAGCCAGTAGCACATCCACCTGTTCCAAGCATGCCAACCCACCAAAGCGTCGCCTCTGCCATCAACCTCATCGACGAGGAAAATGAGTAGGTGCCACGGCCCGTCGAGGCCGAGGTGCTCCCCGGCAACGCAATGGACGACGACGTGATGCGCGTCATCACCAGGGTTGAGCAGACCTTTGGCGCATGGCGCTTGAGCACCGCGGATCAAGATAGGCATGTCAGCGCCGACAGGCTGGAGCTCGCTGCACAACATGATCGATGGCGCGCCGCAGAGCAAGCTAGGAGCGTCCGCACCGATAGGCTGTGGCTCACCGCACGGCGAGACCGTTGGAGCGCCGCAGAGCGAGAGGCGCGGCGCGCCGCACAGCAAGAGCGGATCCATCGGCGTTTGCCTGTTGTCGACACGGCGTTGCAGCTGGGTACACGTCTGGTCAATACTGCCATTCATCGCCAGGAGTGGGCAGAGGCCCTTAGCGCCATACTTGCACCAGACGCCAGCCGCATCGTACTTGCACTGGACGCCCGCCGCGTCGTTCACCTTGTCCGTGGCCCGCTGGATGCCAACGCGCTGGTCCGTAGGCTCGACCGCCTCCTTGGCCCAGGTGTCCACCTGGGCGCAGTAGAGGAACATGGCCGTCGCATCCTCGAGCTGGTTATCTCCGACGAAATAGCCAACTTGGAGCTTGAGATCGCGCTTGGACGAACGCCTGCACGAGTTCAGGCAGAGCTAAGAGCCAGATGTTCATTAGTATATTAAATGTTCATTAGTTCATCAAATAATATATATATATATAATATCATCACATATACGTGATGATACTTAACTACTAGGTACAATGCATAAAATTGAAAACGAACAATACTAAAACTAATAATCCCTCGTGGGGCTAGTATTCCGGCAGCCCCTAGCCAGCAGCTCCCTGGTGCGTGGCGTCTTCCCAGTGCGGAGGCAGTACTCCGCCTCCTCCGCCTCGCAGTGCTTGACGTATCGCTATGCCTCTTGCTGGCGCACGCGCACGGGCGATCTTGCCATTTCGTTGGGCGCCCACCGGAGCTCCTATTCGGTGGCATGCTGGAGCTTATCGGCCCACCTCCATGCAGCGACGAGGTGCCTAGCGCCTATGACCTTCCTTGCGAAGTACCTATCTTCGTACACCTCAGCACGACGACGCGCCCGCCCCCAAAGCTCCTTCGCCTCCTTTTTCCAGCCGGCATCACGGGCGTCACGGGCCACCTGGTACCTGGCTTCCTCCTCCGCCATCTCCTTCTTGAACGCCACTTGCCTGGCTTTCTCAGCCGGCGGTAGCGACTTCCACAAACAAAGATTGTACTGGCCCCAAAACCAATCCAAAGTTGGGGGGTCTGGCGCAACCTTGTCAGGCTGCGCGTAGGGGTCCTCGTCACTACTAATCGAGTGAGCGTCCTCGGGGGCGGCGACTCCTCGTCAGCGTGTGGGCAGACCGGTGGTGCCTTGGCGGAGATTTGAGAGAGAGAGAGAGAGAGAGTGGGCAAGCGAGGGGAGGATGTAGATGAGAATGCAGGCGGGATGACATGAGCAAGGTAGTATTTATTGGCGGCCGAAATCTAGATCGACGGGGACAGTACACATGGCAGTCGCCGGAATTTACGAGTACTGTAGTTTTAATTACACACGATTCATGCAGCAAAATCCGTGTGTGAACATAAGAGCTGACGGTTTCCAATGCAGAATTGTGTTTGATTAATGATCCCCGCCACTCACCAATCAAACCTCCAGCCGTGAGATAGAGTGCCAATCATGTGGGGGCGGTTGTCTTGCTAGATCTTTACATTTTCTTTTTTGAACACCAGATATTTACATCGTCTGATGATTTTTTAACTCACACACACGTACACAAAAATATGATTTTTCAAACCGTTATGATTACGCGTTGCATGTAGATGTAGTTCAAATTTGAATTACGGTCATTAAATTGTTAGAAAATCACTTAAATATCTTTAAAAAGACAAATGACCCCTGAAATTTTCCAAATTTTCACAAGATAGTTGTATTACTATATGTTAAACGTAGAAAAAAAATTGAAGGCCGTAAGAGGAGGCTATCTCCCGTTCGTTATCAAACATGCATTGTTCCCTCTCGGAACCATGAACCTTCTAGTGAGTTGCTCCGGTTTGTGAGGGGTGTGTTAGCAAACTTTCGTCAAATATGCCAATTTTTTTACCACGTCATCTTGGTGGCATGACATTAAATCAAGCAAGGTTTCTTGTTTTTCTGATCATTTTTTAATTTTCTGGAATTAAAATTCCATAGCACTCCATCCATGTGTGCCCATGCCTTGAGACCAATATGTTTGAAAATTCCTTCTAATTTACTGCACATGGAATTAACTCACACACAAGTACACAAAAATATGATTTTTCAAACCGTTATGGTTAGGCGTTGCATGTCGATGTAGTTCAAATTTGAATTACGGTCATTAAATGGTTAGAAAATCAATTAAATTTCTTTAAAAGGTCAAATGACCCCTGAAATTTTCAAAATTTTCACAACACAGTTGTATTAGTGCATGTTGAATGTAGAAAAAATTTGAAGGCCATAAGAGGAAGCTATCTCCCGTTCGTCATCAAACATGCATTGTTCCCTCTCGGAACCACGAACCTTCTAATGAGTTGCTTCGGTTTGTGAGTGGTGTGTGTCCAAACTTTCGTCAAACATGCCAATTTTTTTACCACATCATCTTGGTGGCATGACAATAAATCAAGGAAGGTTTCATGTTTTTCTGATCATCTCTTAATTTTTTGGAATTAAAATGCCATGGCACTCCATGCATGTGTGCCCATGCCTTGAGACCAATATGTTTTAAAATTCCTTCTAATTTACTACACATGGAATTAAGTCGCACACAAGTACACAAAAGTATGATTTTTCGAACCGTTATAGTTAGGCGTTGCATGTAGATGTAGTTCAAATTTGAATTACTGTCATTAAATGGTTAAAAACTCACTTAAATGTCCTTAAAAGGTCAAATGACCCCTGGAATTTTCTAGATTTTCACAAGATAGTTGTATTAGTCCATGTTAAACGTAGAAAAAAATTAAAGGCCGTAAGAGGAAGCTATCTCCCGTTCGTCATCAAACATGCATTGTTCCCTCTCGGAACCACGAACCTTCTAGTGAGTTGGTCCGGTATGTGAGGGGTGTGTGTCCAAACTTCCGTTATACTTGCTAAATTTTTTGCCACATCATCTTGGTGGCATGACATTAAATCAAGCAAGGTTTCATGTTTTTCTGATCATTTTTTAATTTTTTGAAATTAAAATGCCATGGCAACCATGCATGTGTGCCCATGCCTTGAGACCAATATGTTTGAAAATTCCTTATAATTTACTGCACATGGAATTAACTCGCACACAAGTACACAAAAGTTTGATTTTTCAAACTGTTATGGTTAAGCGTTGCATGTAGATGTAGTTCAAATTTGAATTACGGTCATTAAATGGTTAGAAAATCACTTCAATGTCTTTAAAAGGTCAAATGACCCCTGGAATTTTCCAAATTTTCAAAAGACAGTTGTATTAGTGCATGTTAAACATAGAAAAAAATTTGAAGGCCGTAAGAGGAAGCTATCTCCCATTCGTCATCAAACATGCATTGTTCCCTCTCGGAACCACGAACCTTCTAGTGAGTTGATCCGGTTTGTGAGGGGTGTGTGTCCAAACTTTCGACAAGCATGCCAATTATTTTACCACATCATCTTAGTGGCATTACATTAAATCAAGCAAGGTTTCATGTTTTTTGATCATTTTTTAATTTTTTGGAATAAAAATGCCATGCCAGTCCATGCATTTGTGCCCATGCCTTGAGACCAATATGTTTGAAAATTCCTTCTAATTTACTACACATGGAATTAACTCACACACAAGTACACAAAAATATGATTTTTCAAACCATTATGGTTTGGCATTGCATGTCGATGTAGTTCAAATTTGAATTATAGTCATTAAATGGTTAGAAAATCACTTAAATTTCTTTAAAAGGTCAAATGACCCCTGGAATTTTCCAAATTTTCACAAGACAATTGTATTAGTGCACGTTAAACATAGAAAACAAATTTGAAGGTCGTAAGAGGAAGCTATCTCCCGTTCGTCATCATACATGCATTGTTCCCTCTCGGAACCACGAACCTTCTAGTGAGTTGCTCCGGTTTGTGAGGGGTGTGTGTCCAAAATTTCGTCAAACATGCCAATTTTTTACAACATCATCTTGGTGGCATGAAATTAAATCAAGCAAGGTTTCATGTTTTTCTGATCATTTTTTAATTTTTTTGGAATTAAAATGCCATGGCACTCCATGCATGTGTGCCCATGCCTTGAGACCAATATGTTTGAAAATTCCTTCTAATTTACTGCACATGGAATTAAATTGAAAACAAGTACACAAAAAGATAATTTTTCAAACCATTATGGTTAGGCGTTGCATGTAGATGTAGTTCAAATTTGAATTACGATCATTAAATGGTTAGAAAATCACTTAAATGTCTTTAAAATGTCAAATGACCCCTGGATTTTTCCAAATTTCCACAAGACAGTTGTATTAGTGCACGTTAAACATAGAAAAAAATTAAGGCCGTAAGAGGAAGCTATCTCCCATTCGTCATCAAACATACATTGTTCCCTCTCGGAACCACGAACCTTCTAGTGAGTTGCTCCGGTTTGGGAGGGGTGTGTTTCCAAACTTTTGTCAAACATGACAATTTTTTTTCCACACCATCTTGGTGGCATGACATTAATTCTAGCAAGGTTTCATGTTTTTTTGATCATTTTTAATTTTTTTTGGAATTAAAATTCCATGACACTCCATGCATGTGTGCCCATGCCTTGAGACCAATATGTTTGAAAATTCCTTCTAATTTACCACACATGGAATTAACTCGCACACAAGTACACAAAAATATGATTTTTCAAACCATTATGGTTAGGCGATGCATGTAGATGTAGTTCAAATTTGAATTACGGTCATCAAATGGTTAGAAAATCACTTAAATGTCTTTAAAAGGTCAAATGACCCCTGAATTTTTTTTAAAAAATCACATGACAATAGTATTAGTGCATGTTAGACGTAGAAAAAAAATTGAAGGCCGTAAGAGGAAGCTATCTCCCGTTTGTCATCAAACATGCATTGTTCCCTCTCGGAACCACGAACCTTCTAGTGAGTTGCTCTGGTTTGTGAGGGGTGTGTGTCCAAACTTTCGTCAAACAGGCCAATTTTTTTTACCACATCATCTTGGTGGCATGACATTAAATCAACCAAGGTTTCTTGTTTTCCTGATCATTTTTTAATTTTTTGGAATTAAAATGCCATGTCACTACATGCATACGTATGCATGTGTCCATGTCGTGAGACCAATATGTTTGAAAATTCCTTCTAATTTACTGCACATGGAATTAACTTCCACACAAGTACACAAATATGATTGTTCAAACCGTTTTGGGTAGGTGTTGCATGTCGATGTAGTTCAAATTTGAATTATGGTCATTAAATGGCTATAAAATCACTTAAATGTCTTTAAAATGTCAAATGACCCCTGGAATTTAAAAAAAATCACATTATAGTTGTAGTAGTGCACGTTAGACGTAGAGAAAAATTAAAGGCCACAAGAGGAAGTTATCTCCTGTTCGTCATCAAACATGCATTGTTCCCTCTCGGAACCACGAGCCTTCTAGTGAGTTTCTCTGGTTTGTGAGGGGTGTGTGTCCAAACTTTCGTCAAACATGCCAATTTTTTACCACCTCATCTTGGTGGCATGACATTACATCAACCAAGGTTTCATGTGTTTCTGATTTTTTTAATTTTTTGGAATTAAAATGCCATGTCACTCCATGCATACATATGCATGTGTCCATGGCATGAGACAAATATATTTGAAAATTCCTTCTAATTTACTGCACATGGAATTAACTCGCACACAAGTACACAAATCTGATTTGCCAAACCATTATGGTTAGGCATTGCATGTAGATGTAGTTCAAATTTCAATTAAATGGCTACAAAATAACTTAAATGTCTTTAAAAGGTCAAATGAGCCCTAGAATTTTCCAAAATTTCACATTACAGTTGTAGTAGTGCACGTTAAACATAGAAAAAAATTGAAGGCCGTAAGAGGAAGCTATCTCCCGTTTGTCATCAAACATGCGTTGTTCCCTCTCAGAACCACGAGCCATCTAGTGAGTTGCTCCGGTTTGTGAGGCGTGTGTGTCCAAACTTTCGTCAAACATGCCAATTTTTTTTCCACATCATCTTGGTGGCATGACATTACATCAACCAAGGTTTCATGTGTTTCTAATTTTTTATATTTTTTTGGAATTAAAATGCCATGTCACTCCATGCTTAATTGTGTCGTAGCCTTGAGACCAATATGTTTGAAAATTCTTTCCAATTTACTGCACATGGAATTAAATCGCACACAAGTACACAAAATATGACTTTTCAAACCGTTATGGTTAGCCTTTGCATGTACATGTAGTTCAAATTTCAATTACGGTCATTAAATGGCTAGAAAATCACTTAAATGTCTTAAAAGGTCAAATGACCCGTGAAACTTCCCAAAATTTGACATAACAGTTGTATTAGTACTACAAAATTTCTCGTACAATTAAAACACCATCCGTTGCCATTGTACTCCAAATTCGTCTTTCATAGGTAATAAAAAATATCTACAACATCACACACAGTTGTTTTCTAGGAACCGTTTGCGATGAAAATATCTGGGTCTATTTAAGTCTCCCTCCTTATGCTTTGCCGGCTCGTCTGCTCCAGTGCTGGCAAACCCCGAATCCATGAATCCTGACCACCATTCCCGCACCCCCTTCTTACAAAGATGACGCCGTGGAAACGCTTCGCGAAGGCCCGTACGATGGCCGTGCCCCCCCCCCCGAGCACTGTCGCCGGCGCCGAGAGCGCGACCGCCTACGCAGAGAGTGCCGTCGCATCCGCATTGACCGTGGCCGATTCCACCGAGAGGGCGTCTGCAGCAGCCGACATGGTAGCTGTAGCAGCCGACACGGCTGCTGCTGCTGCTGCGACGGCGGCTGCGAACGCCGAGAGCGCTCGATCTGCCGTCTGTGCTGTTGATGTCATCCTAGCCCGGGTCGAGGCCATCCACACCAAGATCGAGGATGCACATGCTAAGATATTCCAGGCCACCTCGGACTCTAGCATGCAATCCACGTCTGAAAAGGTGGCGGTGGCCATGGAGCACCTGCTTCCTCATGAGGTCGCCGTGCGGGAGATGGAGATGCAGGAGGCGGTAGAGATTGAGGAGCGCCGGGAGGAGGAGTTGCACGTGGTCCAGGTAGAGAAGAGTCTGTCCGTCAAGGAATCGGCGGTGGAGTACCAACGCGAGCTCTAGCATAGCCACTACTACGAGTACTTCAACCTTGAGGGCGGCGCCGCGGACGAGGACGAGGACGGGGTCTACTTTAGTAGGGGGGACGTGGAGTCCATGAACGGTGGCATGTCGCCAGGACAAGTCACCGACATCTCATCTCACACCGGCGATGCATAGGCCAGAGCGGCAGTGGATTTGTTAAAATTATGCGTACTTAGGCTTTGTTTTTAATGCTGGTCTTTTGTTAGAGCAATGTTTAGATCAACTGGCTCTACTTAATTACTAAAATTGCTCGACTCGGATAGCGTGGTCTGTCTTCTGTACGCTCTTTTGTGTGCCCAAATTAGCAAGCGATGTTAAATTATGCAATGACGTACCCAGGGAAATTTTCACCAAAATTTGAATTATCAAACTCATCCCATGCGCGTAAAGCATAAGAATCGTTTGCGATGCACACAATCGTTCAAAGTGAATGGTCCGGCGGCACCGCGCGCAAAGTTTCCCTCCACATTTCCAAAATTTTTGCCTACCGCCAAAATATCTACCCCCGCCCCCCTTCCCCACCCCATTTTCTCCCTGACCACAAGTCACATTTCCCCTGTTTCCTCCTTCCTTCCTTCCTTGCTAAGCTATAGCTACTTCCTCACTCTCGCTGTCTCGCATCCTTCCGCCAGGGTCACCATGGTATTCTTCAAAGACCTCTCCAGCGGTTCCTCCTCTGGCGACTACTCCTTCACCACCCGAGTATGCATGTCTTCTCTCTCTCGGGCTATGACTTGGAATGAAGTATTTTTACCCAGCGGTCGATTTGAGTCATTTCTTCCTCTTGTAGCTCCCTAAGACCATTAGTGGCAACGAATGGAGCGGGGTGGCTGAAGATCTATCTGCTCGTTGTCACCATCAATCTCCGTGCATGAAGCTAGTTGCGTTTGATTCTGTGGACAGTGGGAGGAAGTTTCTGGCACGTGCAGAGAAGTTTAGACCCTCTTTCGTTGTTACAAATCATTTGTTAGATGTGATTCAGACACTGTCACGGTCCCAACCCATTCATACCACACCTTCAACCAAACGCATCCTAAGACAGTGTCACAGTTTGTACGTAGTATCTTAAATAGTTGCCATCTCATCAGCGGTGCCTTTGGAAAATTGTTTGGCACCACTTCAGCAGTTTGTGCAGCCAACTTTGGTCCACACATTCGAGCAGCCAAGCGGTAAAATACTAAATCTTTATGGCACGAAGGAACTGGGCATCGGACCAACTACGTGCTCCGGAGTCTGGGTCCCTGATTTTTTTTCCACTACATCGGCTCGCCAGTGCAGGCAGTTGTCTTTACCCCAGTTTTGGCATACATAGTGGACAGCCTTAGTGCTATTAGTTTTATGTTACTAAATTTGTGCATGTACACACCTGTTAGTATCAATTTGTTGTCATCATAACACTGTCGCTATGCTATTGCAGTTATATTTACCTTCCCCATAAAATGTTCAATTTTTTATTTATTGTACATAAGTAAGAACTTGTAGCGTTGTTGTAGTTAATTATAGCTTCTGATGTTCCAGAATTTGGTTGTTGTCAGTACCAATTATTTCATTCGCACATTGATCTTTTTGAGAAGATATGTCATAATTAACATGTTTCTTCAGTTTTTCAAAATAAGCATCGGTGATTTTCTATGTTGCTATAAACCCATTTCCCCTACAGATGTTACTGATCTAGTTTTAAATATTATAGGATGAACAGAAGTGTTCTTACTTGGAGTGGGTTGATCAAGAGTGGCCACAGTCTTTGAAGATGTGCCTAGAGAAGCTCTGGAGCATGTATGAGGAAGAGAACACACATAGGCTTAGAGAAGGCATTGTCAACGCTGAAGCATATTTCAAGATGTGGGATAAAAAGTTGAAGGTGGAGAATGAGCTCAGATTTTTAAAATCAAAATTTGCTAAGATGGTGTTGGTGAAGGAGGAGGCACTTTCCCAGTTGGCCTGTGCAAAACGGGTTCTTACTGAACTGAAAGCAAAGGTGGATAAGACGAGCCTGGATGATCTCGATTAGGGAAATGAATATATTGTTCTTATGAAGTTGACCTAGCTATATGTTGTACTGTGCTGTTTTCATGTAGCTACCGTACTGTGATGTTATAATATATTTATGTGCCTGATATCAAATTGGCAAACAACTGTTCGATATGAAATGTGAATTTGCGTAATAATGGAATTATTAATTGTAAACTAATAAACCTGCTAAATGTGTCATGGACCTTTGCAAACGATTCTAGCAGTAAAAGCACTTGTGATGGATAGCCCAATGCCACACAATTTTCTTCTTCAAATCGTGTGTGATATAGTTGATAAAAGCGAACAGTTAACCATGGAAAACCGTGTGTGATAGTTACACCTTTCACACACAATCCTACACATAAAACTGTGTGGAATGTACGTCCGAACGGAAACGTGTTCCCTGGATTGACTGTGTGGGATGTACATAAGAACGGAAACGTATTCCTTGGATTGACTATGTGTGATATACATATGAACGGAAATGTTTTTCTGGGATTCACCGTGTGGGATGTACATACCTATGGAAATGATTTTCTTGGATTACCATGTGGGATGTACATACCTACGGAAATGATTTTCTCGGATTACCGTGTGGGATGTACATACCTATGGAAATGATTGGGTTTCGATGCCTCGCCCGATCGCACACGGCCCCAGCCTGGGTCCCGGGAGGGCCTATCCCCAACGATTTCTAGGTCATGTGGGAAGGACACCCTATCGCACACTCATTTGGTGACGGTTCCAAATGCCATCGCGGAAAGGGGTTAAAACCCGTTTGTTTAGGACCGACGTGCACCAGTGTTTCTCAATCTTTCCGACCAAGCCACGACGCCCAGATGTTTGAATTTCATTCCCATTTCTTGCATGGGACATAGAAATTCACCTAAGGACACACATGTGATTTTTAACCAACTTTGGTGCACTGGAGCATGTGCTTGTAGTTCAAATTTGAATTATGCACATTAAATGCCTGGAAACTCAACTAATGTATAAAAAAGGCCAAACGAAGCCGGAATAATTCAAAAATTGAGCATGATACTTCTATTTGGTCTAATATGTCTATGTAAAAAAATTAAGGTGGGAGAAGGCGGTGTACGTATGTCGTTTCGCACACAGAGGTGACTCGTTCCCTCTCAGAACCATGAGCCTTCTTGAGGGAAGCTGCGGTTTGCAAGAAGCTTACACCAAAGCTTGTCCCTATTCAGCCAAAAAAATTACCGCAGCATGATGGTGCCATGTCATTACACCATGCCAAGTTTCATGATTTTCAAGCGTGTTTTAGATTTACAGGAATTAAAAAAAATCAAGTTTCTCAATCTTTCATGTCGAGCCACGACACCTAGATGTTTGAATTTCATTCCTATTTCTTGCATGGGACCTAGAAATTCACCCAAGGACACACATGTAAGTTTTCAACCAACTTTGGTGTACTAGAGCATGTGCTTGTAGTTCAAATTTCAATTATGCACATTAAATGCCCACACACTCAATTAATGTATAAAAAAGGCCAAACGTACCCAGAATAATTCCAAAATTTGGCACGATACTTCTATTTGGTCTAATCTGCCCGTGTAAAAAAATTAAGACGGGAGAAGGCAGTGTACGTATGTCGTTTTGCACATGGAGGTGACATACTCCCTCTCGGAACCACGGGCCTTCATGAGGGAAGCTCCGGTTTGCAAGAAGCTTACACCAAAGCTTGTCCCAATTCGGCCAAAAAAATTAGCGCAACATGTTGGTGCCACATCATGACACCATTCCAAGTTTCATGATTTTCGGGCATGTTTTGGATTTATAGGAATTAAAAAACCAAGTTCCTCAATCTTCCTGGCCACGACACCCAGATGTTTGAGTTTCATTCCCATTTCTTGCATGTGACCTAGAAATTCACCTAAGGACACACATGTGAGTTTTCAACCAACTTTGGTGCACTGGAGCATGTGCTTGTAGTTCAAATCTGAATTATGCATATTAAATGCCCAGAAACTCAATTAATGCATAAAAAAGCCAAACGAACCCGGAATAATTCCAAATTTAAACATGACACTCATGTACTAGTTGGATGTTCACTGTACGTAAATGTTCTAGCAATTCAAACACCATCCTTTCCCCCCGTAACACCATTTTGTCTTTCAAAACAGAATGAAAAAATCAGGTATACCACAAACAGTTTACTTGAAAGAATCGTGTGGGATGTGATATAAAATATCTTGGCGCACCATCTTGTCTGGCTTACGCATGAAGCTTCATTGTCTATATTCCACCACTCCCGCTTGAACCACACTTGCACGCCATTTTCTCGCGGCATCGAGCGAATTTTTTTGCCACCGTGGAAATATCTATCTCCCCGTGGGGCACCCCGGCTCAGAGAAACCAGAACGCCCCGTATTCCAGCCCAGAGATCAAGGAGAAGTCTCTGGAATACGTCACTGCTTGACATAGAACAAATCAGCTCTTATTACAATAATAATAATACAAGGGTCTGATGTTACAAAGAAGCACATCAACACGGCGACACTACACCTGCGATACTACACTTGCTCTATGCTAGCAGCGGAACAACTCGAAGCAGCGGAACAACGATGAAGGTGGTGAACTCCACTCCGCCGGGACTCTGGCTGGGACACGATCTAGCTCACACGCACGTCAACCATCGACAAGCAATCAAGCAATCATGGCTCACCTGCAATCTGGCATGACACACCAGGTCAGTACATTGAATTTGCTTGCAAGCTCACAACAACCATAAACATCAAGGCAAGACAATAACATAGCATTTAACAAGTTAATTAAATTAACAACTATTATGATGAAACAACTACTAAGCATGGTATGAAATGGATACAATACTAATAAATCACCATCTCAGATCTCCATGACCATATCACTCTTGGCTAACCGGCCAAGCAATATACCATCTCGATCACCTCGTGATCAAAACTAAACGGTGATCATTGCGACGATCACAAGCATGACCAACACTAGGTCTCAAACAGTGATATCTCCGGCGATCACTACCACGACCAACACTTGGTCTCAAACGGTGATCCTTCCGGCATCACTACCATGACCAAGACTTGGTCTCCAACATCATCATCAACATCCTGCCAATCTGTACTGCTCAACATATCAACATATAAATCACCTATAAGTCATTCCGTCATGTGAGTGTTGATCGAACGGTATGACCTAGTATGAACCCATGCCCATGACCAAGGACGCGGCTATCGATAGTTCAAATACACCCTGCAGAGGTAGCACACTGTACCCATACCACGGAACCCATGGCCTCGCACTCCCATTCGAGTGGAGCGATGACGTTCCGACAAAACTGATCTACTGCCATGACACTCTGCCGGCCACTCCGACTCACTCCCCACTGGGCCACTACTAGGAAAAGGGCTACTAATGGCGCACCAGTTTTGCCTACTAATGGCGCATCACTGGTGTGCCATTAGTATCACGCCACTAGTATTTTTTACTAATGGCGCACCACTGGTGCGCCATTAGTATCTGGTATACTAATGGCGCACCACTGGTGCGCCATTAGTATAGGCCACGGTGCGCCATTAGTATAGGCCATTGGTGCGCCATTAGTATTTGAATTTTGAAGGCGGGAAAATAGTAGTGGTGCACCGTCTAACCCCCACCGTGCGCCATTGCTATTTTTGAATTTTGAATTTGGATCTGGATCGTGATTTTTTTGCCCATTTTTGCTTGTTTTTTGGCACGATATTATTTCAAATTTTGTTCCTGTTTTTGGATCTTGTACGTTCTTTTGTCGTGTTCTTTTGCCGGAGAGGAGGAGGAGGAGGTCACCAGAGAGGCGCTCGCCTACATCGCCGGAGAGGAGGAGGAGGAGTTCGCCGGAGAGGAGGAGGAGGTCGCCGGAGAGGAGGAGGAGGAGGAGGTCGTCGGAGAGGAGTTCAACGGAGCATCGGAGAGGAGGAAGGAGAAACCATGAGGGGATGGGAGGAGAGGAGGGAGGAGGAGCTCACCGGAGAGGAGGGAGGAGGAGCTCACCAGAGAGGAGGGAGGAGAAACCGTGAGGGGAGGGGAGGGGAGGAGAGGAGGGAGGAGGAGGTCGCCGGAGAGGAGGAGGAGGAGGTCGCCGGAGAGGAGGAGGAGGAGGTCCCCGGAGAGGTGGAGGAGGAGGAGGAGTTCGCCGGAGAGGAGGAGGAGGAGGAGGAGGTCGCCGGAGAGGAGGAGGGTAGTATGGTGGAGGAGAGAAGGGAAGATGGAGTGGAGGAGAGGAGGAGATGGAGTGGAGGAGAGGTGGAGTGGAGGAGAAAAATGAAGGAGGAGAGGACCACGCCCAGCCATATATATGGCATAGTAATGGCGCACCGTGGGCAGGTGCGCCATTACTAACTTTTTTTTATTTTTTTGATTTATTTTGAATTTTGAAGGCGGGAAGATACTAATGGCGCACCATGGGCAGGTGCACCATTAGTAACTTTTATTTATTATTTTTTTTTGACTTATTTTGAATTTTGAAGGTGGGAAGATAGTAATGGCGCACCATGGGTATGTGCGCCATTAGTAAGTTTGATTTTTTTTGAATTTTTTTGCCTCTCCAGATCTTAAAAGCCCCATATCTTTTTTCTGTTAGGTTTTTCATGATTTTGAGGATTTTAAAAGCCCCGTAACTTTTCGAGTAGATGATTTTTCATATAAAAAACATTTTCATCCGAGTTCGTACGCAAAAGTTATGCCCATTTTACAAATTCTCGAGAGATTTCACAAATAAAGTCGAAATTCATATTTGTAAATTTTCACAACAACTAGACCACATATCACATGGGAAACTTCTTTTCTTTTATCTTTTTGACATTTCCATCATTTTTGTTTATTTTTTTTAAAACTGAAAAGGCGGTCCACCGGGGGGGTGCGTTCGGTGGAAGTGGTGGCCAAGTTACTAATGGCGCACCGTGGGGGTGGTGCGCCATTACTAGTTCAACTAGTAATGGCGCACCACTCCCACGGTGCGCCATTAGTAGTTTTGAAAAAAAATTAAAAAAACTTTTTTTACTAATGGCGCACCGTGGGAGTGGTGCGCCATTACTAGTTCAACTAGTAATGGCGCACCACTCCCACGGTGCGCCATTAGTAGTTTTGATGAAATTTAAAAAAAAATACTAATGGCGCACCGTGGATGTGGTGCGCCATTAGTATTTGCACACTAATGGCACACCAACACATGGTGCGCCATTAGTATATAGTAATGGCGCACCACATGTCTGGTGCGCCATTAGTGTCAATTCCATCTATAGCCCTTTTCCTAGTAGTGGGCTAGTCTTGGGTGGCCCCGTGTCTACCAAAGACACAACAACCACTGTCGTGGCCAAAACAATAAATCGTCCCAAACAGGGGCACGTGCACATAACAACAACAACGAGCACACAAGGTTATGTCTGCTTACCGGGCCAGGGTACCACACACCGATAACCTTCCCTAGTTGGAGGCACCAACGAGGGGCATGACAATAGACCGCATTAGGGCCTTCCCATAAAGGCAAATGTGGTTGCACTAGAGAAAGCCCGGCTCGGTGGCACCTGGCCAACTTATGACGGAATTTATCCCCAAAATATTATAGTAATGACTGATACTCCGATATCACCTATCAACCTATAGTCCATGTCATAGCAATATCCAACAAATAATCCAAAGCTGAATATCATATCTCCAAAATACTCCGAGGGCAGCATAACACTACTATCATGATGAATCCAAGAATGATAAGACTACTACTTCAAATATCAAGAACTAACTATCCAACTATGATCCATAGCAAGCATCATCTCCAACATCATACTCCAAACATAATATAATCTAGCAGCATGATGAAAATAACACTAGCCACTAATAATCCAAAGGCAACATGATATACAAAGTAATGCTCCAAGATAATACCAGATACCATCATGAAAATAATCATACTAGCCACTAAGAATCCAAAGGCACATGATATCCAAAGTAATACTCCAAGATAATACCAGGTACCATCATGAAAATAATCATACTAGCTACTAATAATACAAAGGCACATGATATCCAAATTATCATCAAAATATAAGTCCTAGAACTCCAAGCAATACCATGGCAATATCAAGCTCAAAACCATACTCTAAGAAATGCAATGAACAACTCATACATAGCTAATGCAATATTTTAAACAAGTTCAAATGAATAAACCATGTCACTGCATTACAATAGTAGCGAGCTCAAGGCAGTATACCACCGGAGAGGAGGGAGCGCACGGGGGTGAAGTCTAGGTGGTCGAGGAGTCTACTGGTGGTGAGAGGGGTGGACGAGCTCGGGGCAGCACCAATTTAGGCGAGCCAAAGCGGCGGCCATGGTGCTGGTTTGCGGCGAGGAGAGCTTCTGGAGCTCAAAGAAGAGGCTGCAGGGGGCTCTGGGAAGGAGAGGAAGAAGTTTGTGAACTCGGAGGGCTCGGGGAAGGGCTTAAATAGGCAGAGGGGAGGAGTGTCGAGCTGGCACCGCCGCGGACACGTGTCCGGCACGGCGGACGCGTGCCCACGCTCGCGAGCTCGGAGGTAGACGACGTAGGAGGAGAAGTGGAGGTTCTCATGGGGAGGAGAAGGCCAACGGAGCATGGGGAGGATGACGACGACGACAAATAGAGCCAAACCGCCACTATTCGCCCATGGACGCGCGGCGGCTTGCATCGTTGAGGAAGCGGACGGAGGGGGAGAGGGGTCTAGGGCAACGACGACGATGAGAGGAAGACGTTGGACACGGTCACGCACGCAGAGGCGACGAGAGGAGGAGGGGCCCAAGCAAGAATCCATCCTGGGCGTGGCCAACGGCAGCAGAGCGCGTGCACAGGCTTGCCATTAACGCGGTCACCGCGTGCACTGGCATGTACCGGGGGAAATGAGATGGAGCGTGTTGTGTAGTGGGTAGTTCATCCAGGGGAGGTTACAACTGAGGTGGTAGATCAGTGAAAAGTGGTATGGTTAAATGGTAATCACCGTCTGAAGTTTACTCTAGTAAACTTGACTAAGCACTGCTGATCCACAAAGATTTGATTTGGTCAAATGGAGTTGACTATGAGGTTTGGGGTAAGAAATACTTTCACCCTGGTAACTTTGAGAAGATCAAGACTAAGGTTTAATATAGTTGCTTTGCAACTACCAAATACGGTCCAAAAATGGGATTTGGATGATGCACTCACATGGTCCATCAACTTGAGCTCAAATTTGGCAAGGCATTATGATTTGGTCATAGTAAGAAGCTGTAAAAATTTGATACCAATTGAATTCACCAAAATGGTACTTCCTTCACAACTACATTCAGTGACCAGAATCTTGCAAAAAAATTAGAGAAATATTGGTTAGGTGAAATGGTGCCAAATTTGGTGTAGAGAAGTTTTATGGGTAGGAGAACCATCTGGTAAATTTTCAGGCAAAATGAAGCAACATAAAATATACTTGCTTCACAACCTGAAAATATTGACAGAATCAAAGATTTGATGTTGTGCTCACATAGTTAATTGGATGGGGCTGAATTTTGGAGGAGTGTGTGTGTGACGCCCCCAATTCAATCGTACACTAATCATACACGCAAACGTGTACGATCAAGATCAGGGACTCACGGGAAGATATCACAACACAACCATACAAATAAAATAAGTCATACAAGCATCATATTACAAGCCAGGGGCCTCGAGGGCTCGAATACAAGAGCTCGATCATAGACGAGTCAGCAGAAGCAACAATATCTGAGTACAAACATAAGTTAAACAAGTTTGCCTTAAGAAGTCTAGCACAAACTGGGATACAGATCGAAAGAGGCGCAGGCCTCCTGCCTGGGATCCTTCTAAACTACTCATGGTCGTCGTCAGCGGGCTGCACGTAGTAGTAGGCACCTCCCGAGTAGTAGTAGTCGTCATCGACGGTGGCGTCTGGCTCCTGGGCTCCAACGTCTGGTCGCAGCAATCGAGTATAGAAAGGGGGAAATGGGGGAGCAAAGCAACCGTGAGTACTCATCCAAAGTACTCACAAGCAAGGAGCTACACTACATATGTATGCATTGGTATCAAATTGAAAAGGCTATCATATGTGGACTGAACTACAGAATGCCAGAATGAGAGGGGGATAGCTAGTCCTATCAAAGATCTACGCTTCTGGTAACCTCCATCTTGCAGCAGGAGAAGAGAGTAGATGGTAAGTTCATCAAGTATCATCACATAGCATAATCCTAACCGCTGATCCTCCCCTCGTTGCCCTGTGAGAGAGCGATCACCGGTTGTATCTAGCACTTGGAAGGGTTTGTTTTATTAAGTATCCGATTCTAGTTGTCATAAGGTCAAGGTACAACTCCGGGTCATCTTTTTACCGAGGGACATGGCTATTCGAATAGATCAACTTCCCTGCAGGGGTGCACCACATTTCCCAACATGCTCAATCCCCTTTGCCCGGACACACTTTTCTGGGTCATGCCCGGCCTCGGAAGATCAACACGTCGCAGCCCTACCTAGGCACAATAGAGAGGTCAGCACGCCGGTCTAAATCCTATGGCGCAGGGGTCTGGGCCCATCGCCCATTGCACACCTGCATGTTGCGAGGGCGGTCGGAGAGCAGACCTAGCAACCTCCATTACAAAGGAAGGTGTGTTACGCGGTCCAACCCGGCGCGCGCCGCTCAGTCACTGACATCACAAAGGCTTCGGCTGATACCACGACGTCGAGTGCCCATAACTGTCCCCGCGTAGATGGTTAGTGCATATAGGCCATAGCCAGACTCAGATCAAATACCAAGATCTTGTTAAACATGTTAAGTACCCGCGAACGCCGACCAGGGCCAGGCCCACTCTCTCCTGGGTGGTCTCAACCTGCCATGTCACTCCACCACAAGGTAACAGTAGGGGGGCGTCGGGAACCCAGGCCCACCTCTACCGGGATGGAGCCACCTGCCCCTTCAGCCCCCATCTTCGAATAGTATCATAAGTAATGTATCAGTATAAAGTATATAGCATATGCCCGTGATCACCTCCCGGAGTGATCACGGCCCAGTAGTATAGCATGGCAGACGGACAAGAGTATAGGGCCACTGATGGAACACTAGCATGCTATACTAAGCATTAGGATAGCAGGTAAAGGTAACAACAGTAGTAGCAAGGACAGGCTATGCAGCAGTATAGGATTAACTGAAAGCAGTAACATGCTACACTACTCTAATGCAAGCAGTATAGAGAAGAATAGGCGATATCTGGTGATCAAGGGGGGGCTTGCCTGGTTTCTCTTGGCAAGAGAGAGGGGTCGTCAACACTGTAGTCGTACTGGGTAGCAGCGGCATCGGTCTCGGTGTCTAGCGAGAGAAGAGGGGGAAGAAACAATAAATATTAAGCAAATAGATGCATGACGAGGCACTACATGACAAAGCGCGATGCTAGGGGTGCCCAATCGCGGTAGTAGGTTATATCGGCGAAGGGGGGAACATCCGGGAAAGTATTTCCAGTGTTTCGCGTTTTCGGACAGATGAACCAGAGGGGGAAAGTTGTGAGTTCGATAGGTTAGGTATGTGTGGTGGACGAACGGGCTGCGTATTTGGATTCGTCTCGTCGTTCTGAGCAACTTTCATGTAGAAAACATTTTCATCCGAGCTACGGTTAATTTTCTATGTTTTTCTAAAGTTTTAATCATTTTTTGAATCTATTTAATTAATTTAAATCAACTTTATCCAGAATAGTTTTGGGATGATGTCAGCATGACGTATGTGTGACGTCAGCAGTCAACTATAGTCAGACCTGACCTGTGGGTCCACTGGGACCCACTGGTGAGTGACTGTGGCTTTAACAGAGTGTTAGATTAACAAAACAGGTTAGTTAGTGGGTGGGACCAACTGTCAGTTAGTGATTAGCATTTAACTTAATTAATTAATAGATTATCTACTTAACTAAAATCATTTAATCCGGCGGGACCCACATTTCAGTGACATGGGGCCGGCCACATCAGCGGCTGACCGGGTCAATGGGTCAGCTGGGCCCACCCGTCAGTGATGCAGGGGGACCCACGCGTCAGGCCAGCTCAGCGATGGCCGGCGACTCGTCGGAATCACGCCGGCGAGCTCGTTCGCGGTGGTGCGTCCTCGGGCATCGTCGGAAAACACCCACAGGGCATCATTTTGATTGTGGTCGGGCACGTTAGAACGGCAAGACAACGATGCGTCGGTTGGTGGTGGCCTCGCAAGCCGCGGTGGTCGGAGTTGAGCGGGGCTTCGACGTCGGTGGCGACCGGTGTCGGGCAAACTCGGACCCGTGGCTAGGGGCACTAGGAGGGGAGCTGGGGGTCATGTTGAGCTCCGGTGAGGCCCGGAAGCTCGAGGCACTGCTCGGGCGCGAGCTCGTAGGCCAGTGGCTGCGACGGCAAGGCAAGCGACGGCAGTGAGGTTCGGCTATGGTGGCTTGGGCGTCTAGGGGCGATTAGGAGGGGAGTAGAGGAGCGAAACAGGCGCGGCAGCTCATAGTAGGGGTCGAGGAGCAGCTCGTGGAGGCCAGGAAGGTCGCGGTGGCGCGGATCGACGGCGACGCAGAGGCGGAGCTCGACGAAGGGGATCAGCGAGGGCGGAGTCGATGTGGCGTCCTGGTGCCATCCAGCAGGATCAGGCGTCGTGGTCGGCAGCGGCAGTCCCGTGGACAGCTTGGAACGGCAGAAGGTGGCCGGTGGCCACGCCAATGACGAGGCACGGCGACTAGTGCGTTCGGGCAAGCGTGATCTGAGAGGAGAGGGCGAGGGAGAGAGTGATGTTTCGAGATAGGGTTTGCGTCGGATCTAGGAGGCCTTGTAGACGTTAGAGAAGCACCGGATGAGCGTCGCATGGCTCATCCGCGGCATGGACGTGCGCGTGGTGTCCACCGTGCCGGGGATGCAGAGGGAGGACGACGACCACGCTGTGGTCTGGGCCTGCACACTGTGCACTATAGGCCCAGCAGCACGTGGCTTCTTTCTTCTTCTTTTTTCTTTCTTTTTTATTTTAACTACTGTTTTCTTTTTATTAGCCAAGGCAAATGAATTTAGTTAAACATGAAATTTGGCACATAATTCAAGCACAATATTTTGGAGTGGCACATAAAGTTTGGAGGCAATTGGAGTTAAATAAATAACTAGTAATTTTGCAAAGGCCATTTTACTTACTGTTGGAGAACTTGTTAATTCCCTAGCTAGGGTTTTATCTGTGATTCAAATGATGTTGGTTTCAACATGGTAATTCCTTAGTGAATATTTGCAACCTAATGAACATTTTTAATTCACTGTTTTATGAAACTATACTTTGACTTGTTATTTGAATTTCTATTTGAACTAATTTTGAAACGAGCGAGGTTTAGAATTTTTTTTATTAAGATGACCTAACATCATTAACAGGGGTTTACTGTAGCTTAACTATCGGGGTGTCACAAATCTCCTCCACTAAAAGAAATCTCGTCCCGAGATTTAAGAGGTTGTAACACCCCGCATATGATTTACCCAATATGTAATCCAACTCTTGCCGTTTCCGGCCTTATGTTATTTTATTTTCTCGGGTTCGGGTTTTTGTCTCCGTGTGTTGTTGTCGTTGTCATGCATCTAATATCATGTCATCATGTGCATTGCATTTGCATACGTGTTCATCTCATGCATTCGAGCATTTTCCCCGTTGTCCGTTTTGCATTCCGGCGCTTCGTTCTCCTCCGATGGTCATTTCTACCTTTCTTTCATGTGCCGGGATTAAACATTTCCGGATTGGACCGAGACTTGCCAAGCGGCCTTGGTTTTTCTACCGGTAGACCGCCTGTCAAGTTTCGTACCATTTGGACTTCGTTTGATGCTCCAACGGTTAACTGAGGGACCGAAAAGGCCTCGTGTGTGTTGCAGCCCAACACCCCTCAAAGTTGGCCCAAAACCCTCTCCATCATCTAGAGCGTTCGATCACGATCACGTGGCCGAAAACCGCACCTCATTTGGACTCTCCTAGCTCCCTCTATGCCTATATATAGACCCCTCCTCTAAATTCGCGGATCCCCTCTCACAAACCCTAAAAAAGATCTCCTCCGCCGCCGCCGGACGTGTCCTCCCCGCTCCCCCCAGCCACTCTCCTCCTGCCACGCGTCCCGGCCTGTCCCCGCCGCCGCCGAGGCCCGCGCGGCCCGCCTCCGGCCCTCCCTGGCCCAAAGCCGAGCGCCGCCTCCCGCGCCTCTTCCTCCTCGCGATGCTCGCCGCCTCCCGCGCCGGTGCGTGCCCTGCCACCGCCTCGCAGTCAACACCGGCGAGTCGCCGCGCCGCCTCCGCCGCCCCGGTTCGCCTCCTCGCCGCCCGGCCTTCTCCACCTCGGCGCCGCGCCGTCCCAGGCCGGATTCGGGCATCTCCGGCCTCCTCCTGCCTCCCCCGCGCCCTCACCGCTTCGCCGGAGTCCGGCAAGCCTCCGGCGACCTCGGGGTCAACCGGTGAACAGTACCACGCCGAGCTTCTACAGTGCCAGATCTGAGATCCAGATCCACCGCGGGTTGACTTTCTCCCGAAACCCTAGTTCATGTTGCCCTGTTCATCGTGTCGTTGCTTTTCATCCGTAGCTCCGTTTTTGGCATATAGCATATCAAAATGTTCGCCTCAGAGAGCACATGATTTCATATCATTGCATCATTTTCATTTGAGTTCATATTGATGCCCGAAATGCTGTTTGAAGAGTGCTACTTGAGATAATTGTCAGATCTGCTGCTCCATTTAGATATTTGTCTTTTTTGCCACGATTATTGTATGCATGATATGCCCATGAGCTCTACATATGTTTTGTTAAGGGTTTTGCCATCTTTCTAGAGGTGCAACCCATGTATTTTCTTGATGTGTGTGGTGGCTAGCACAAGCTTGCAAAGTGAGGCACTTGGTAATACTGATTTCAGGGACTTAGCATTTCCACCAAGTCCTTGAGCTGTTTATCTCATACAGCTATATGTTCATGTTGTTTCCTAGTGATCCGTGCCTCTTTTGAGGATGATCAGTAAGGATGTTTTGTTAATCTTGTAGTGCTCTATCCATCCATATCTTTGTTTGCATTTATGGAGCACCCTAGCTTGAGTCAATCGAGCTCTACTTTTGTCATTTCGTGAATCTGGGCAGATTGTCTACTTGTTAGCGATTTTGCCGAGGATGTTGTAGTTGATCCGTGCATGCTATGTTATTGTTCTTGCCATTTCTAGCTTGAATTTTGTGTATTATTGATGGGTGTATGCTTAGCTTGTCATGACTTGCTCTGTAGTGAGTGCATCGAGCTCGTAAACATGCCTACTTGATATCTGTTTTCAGCATGCTCCAGTTTTCACTAAGTCTGTGATCTGTTTAGGTTTTTGCCATGTTCACATGCTTGCAAATGTATTTTCTGATCCCTTTTGGCTCAAGGTCACTAAGGGACTTTTGTTAAGCTCTTTGAGTAGCTCCATGCCATGCTTTAATTTGACATGTTCAGGTCCTGTAGCATGTAGTTTTGTTGCTCCGAAGAGTGCTATCTGATCTGAAATTCCAGACAAGTGTTAATTTCACTAACTCTGAGATCTGTTTGTCAAATGCATTTTTGCCATGCTTGTTTGAACCTGTTAGTGGATGAATTGGCCGTAGCTTAGTGCTAGAATTTTGTTAAGCATCTTGAGTGGATTCCTGCCATGTATTTTTATGCCATGTTTGAGTGCTGTAGCATGTTCATCTTGTTGCATGTAAATCGCAGAACGTGGTCATATTTGAATTGCTTGCCATTTCCAAACCGTAACTCCGATTCCGGCGTTCTTTATATCGTTTTCAAGAGATTTCATATCATCTTTCCAGTGGCACACTTGTATTTCCATGTTGAGGCCAGGTTCATGCATCCCTTGTCAAATCTTGCATATGCATCCCGCATCGCATCCCGCATAGCATACCATCCTTGCATCATATTGTTTGAGCTTTGCACGTGGTTGATTGTGTTCCGTTTGCTTGTTTGTCTTGTTTGGGTAGAGCCGGGAGACGAGTTCTCTTACGAGGATCCCGTTGAGTTTTCTTTCAAGGATCCAGTCAACTCTGACAACTTTGCAGGCAAGATGATCATACCCTCGAAATCATTAGTATCTTTGCTATGCTAGATTGCTCGCTCTTTTGCTATGCCAATGCTACGATGCCTACCACTTGCTTTCAAGACTCCCATATTGCCATGTCAAACCTCTAACCCACCATGTCCTAGCAAACCGTTGATTGGCTATGTTACCGCTTTGCTCAGCCCCTCTTATAGCGTTGCTAGTTGCAGGTGAAGATTGGAGATCGTTCCTCGTTGGAACATTATTTACTTGTTGGGATATCATTATATTGCCATGTTATCTTAATGCATCTATATACTTGGTAAAGGGTGGAAGGCTCGGCCTCTCGCCTAGTGTTTTGTTCCACTCTTGCCGCCCTAGTTTCCGTCATATCGGTGTTATGTTCCCGAATTTTGCATTCCTTGCGCGGTTGGGTTATAATGGGAACCCCTTGATAGCTCCCCTTGATTAAAGCTTGTCCAGCAATGCCCAACCTTGGTTTTACCATTTGCCACCTAGCCTCTTTTCCCTTGGGTTTCTGGAGCCCGAGGGTCATCTTATTTTAGCCCCCCGGGCCAGTGCTCCTCTGAGTGTTGGTCCAACCGAGCGATGTCCGGGGCTACCAGGGGCAACTCTGGGCTGGCCTACCCGACGTCTTGCTCATCTGGTGTGCCCTGAGAACGAGATATGTGCAGCTCCTATCGGAATTTGTCGGCACATCTGGGTGGTGTTGCTGGATTTGTTTTAACCTGTCGAAGTGTCTTGAAGAACCGAGGTACCGAGTCTGATCGGAACGTCTCGGGAGGAGGTCTATTCCTTCGTTAACCGTGAGAGCTTGTCATGGGCTAAGTTGGGACTCCCCTGTAGGGATTTGAACTTTCGAAAGCCGTGCCCGCGGTTATGGGCAGATGGGAATTTGTTAATGTCCGGTTGTAGATAACTTGAACCTTAACTTAATTAAAATGAATCAACAGTGTGAGTTGCCGTGATGGTCTCTTCTCGGCGGAGTCCAGGAAGTGAACACGGTGTTGGAGTAATGCTTACCGCAGGTTACCCCCTAGTTGTTCGACCGTGCTTTGCCTCCTCTTCTCGCTCTCTTTTGCGAATAGGTTAGCCATCATATATGCTAGTCGCTTGCAGCAGCTCCACATATTTTTACCTTGCCTTTCCTATTCAGCTTAAATAGTCTTGATCGCGAGGGTGCGAGATTGTTGAGTCCCTGTGGCTCACAGATTACTATTAAACCAGATGCAGGGCCTGATGATTCGGCTCCAGGTGACACACTTGAGCTCAAGTGGGAGTTCGACAAGGACTCTCAATGATACTATGTGTCATTCCCTGATGATCAGTAGTGGTGCCTAGTTGGGGTGATCGGAACCGTGTCGCTTGTTGGGCTATCTTTTATTTTGGCGCCGTAGTCGGGCCATGAGTGTTTGAATGATTTAATGCTATTTATGTACTTGATTGACGTGGCGAGTGTAAGCCAACTATGTTATCTCCCCTTTTATTATCTATATATTACATGGGATGTTGTGAAGATTGCCTAACTTGCGACATATGCCTTCAATGCGATTATGCCTCTAAGTTGTGCCTCGACACGTGGGAGATATAGTCGCATCGAGGGTGTTACATGTTGGTATCAGAGCCTTCCCCGACCTTAGGAGCCCCATTGCTTGATCGTTATTAGCAGCCGAGTTGTGTCTAGAAAAATGTTTTGAGTCATTTAGGAATTATATATCGGAGAGTTTAGGAATTCTTTTTTACTTCCCAGTCTCCTCATCGCTCTGGTAAGGCATCCTGACATAGAGTTTTGACTATTCTCTTCTCAAATTTCACCAAAAAAATTTTTAGGGTCACGCGGGTATCTTGGAATCGTTCCGATGGTTTTATGACGAGAACATTGTCTTGGTGCCTCCTGTCAGGGGTTTTGTGGAAGTGTCCCAGGGAGTTGAGATCTGAGGTGTTGTCGTCATAATTTTATCGTTGCGGTTCTGGAATACCTGAGTTAGTACGCCGACATCGAAAATCTCTTTTATGCAGTTCGTTGGTGAGATAACCTCGACGCCACCCAGTACTGGGGCGGGAGTTCGGGAGTATCGCGATAACTTGTATAACGGATGCTTTTCGAAGGTTGAGGTAGATGGTTTCCGAAGTTTTTCTCGGTTATGTGTTGAAGGATGGATACAGCTGGATGTAGGATTTGCTAGATTTGGGTGAGATATTATGCTTCCCCTGTATCCCCAACACCTGATTGCATAACCGGAAAGGTTCAGGAGTTTCATAGGTGGGAATTCTCGTAGCTCTAGTTCTTCTTCCACGGATATTTGGTTTGAGATTGGGATTTCTTACCGAGTAATCGTTCTTGATCCGTACCTTGTTGATTTATTTCTCTACCTAAATTCTAAGTGGCTTCTCAATTTATGGATATGTGACCATTTCAAGAGGAATGCATTCGTTCATTTTGTTCGGATGTGAATACTATATGTTGCAATTTTCATTCCGTTGGATTCAGCTTCATTTTATCTGTCAATGTGCTAACGGTGGTCAACCTCTTCAGGATGGCTCCCGCTAAGAGCACCAATCAGAATCAGAATCAGGATCCGCCACCACCTCCACCTCCTCCGGAGGCATGGCAAGCTGTGATGGCCGCAACCAATGCAAATACAGAGTTGATCATGCAAATTCTTCAAGAGCGCAATCAAGGCAACCAAGGGAACCAAGGCAACAATCAAAATCACTTTGCTACACTCAACCAGTTCCTTGCTAATGGGCCAAAGACTTTCAGCAATTGTGTTGAGGCAACCGATGCTGACGATTGGCTCGTGGATCTGTGCAAGCATTTCGAGTGCAGTAACGTCAGGCCTGAGGACTTTGTCAAGTTCGCATTCTTCCAACTCAAAGACCAAGCTGCAGAATGGTTCCAGTAGTACAAGGATTCCAGAGGTGGATGTGTGATCACTTGGGATGAATTCCGTCAAGATTTCAGAGCTCATCATATCCCTCAGAGCGTGGTTGAAAGCAAGCGTGAGGAATTCCGCAACCTGAAGCAAGGCTCTTTGTCTGTCTATGACTACAACAAGTTGTTTCAGAAGCTCGCCCGCTTTGCTAAGCAGGACATCCCTGATGAGAAGAGCATGATATACCAGTTCAGGGGTGGTCTCAGAGAAGAAATTCAGCTAGCTCTTGTTCTCTTTGAGCCCTTGAGGTACGATGAGTTCTACAACATGGCACTGAAGCAAGAGGCCGCTCAACTGAGGTGTGATGCTTCCAAGAAGCGAGTCAGAGAGGCTAGTCCTTCTTCCTCTACTCAAGTGGCCAAGCAGCAGAAGTATTGGCTTCCTCCTCCTCCGTTCCGTCAGCCGTATCAGTAGAAGAGCAAAGGTGGCAGTGGATCTTCCCACCCACCCAACCCTGGATTTCAGAACAAGACTTCGTCTCAAGCTCCAAGATCGAGTGCTCCGTATCACCGTCCGCTTTCAGAGGTCATGTGCAACAAGTGCCAACAGAAGGGTCACTATGCCAACAAGTGTTTCAACCAGAGGCGCCTTCCTCCTCCTCCTGTGAGATCGGCAAGTACAACTGTGGTCAAGCATAACCCCAAGCACGCCAAGGTCAACTTGATGAACGCAGCTCAGGCAGAGGACTCGTCAGATGTCATCATGGGTAACCTTCCTGTTAACGATATTCCTGCAAGAGTTCTTTTTGACACTGGTGCATCTTTATCATTTTTATCGAAGCCTTTTGCATATATGCATGATGTGCATACTATTGATTTGCCTAAGCCGATAGCGGTTTCTTCTCCAGGTTTGTTCATGAACACCAAAATGATGGCTCCGGATGTTACTATCACGTTGGGCGATTACAAGTTTCTTTCTTCTCCAATGGTTCTTGGTAACTCGGATATTGATCTTATTCTCGGGATGGATTGGCTTTCTAAGCACAAGGCACATCTTGATTGTGCAGCCAGGCAGATTCAATTGACTCATTCGTCTGAGGATGTAATTGTCTTCGCCGCTCGGGATGATACCATCTGTCTGTTTTCTCTCAATGAGAAGGGTGAACTCGATGCCATCTCGCAAATTCCAGTCGTTTGCGAATATCAAGACGTCTTTCCAAAAGAGCTTCCAGGAATGCCTCCGCACCGGCCAGTTGAATTCGTTATCGATCTTGAGCCTGGCATGGAACCTGTGTGCAAGCGTCCTTACAAGCTCGGACCTGAAGAGTTGAAGGAGCTGAAGAAGCAACTCGATATTCAAGAGAGAATGGGTCTCATCCGGCCTAGTTCTTCTCCGTGGGGTTGTGGTGTTCTTTTTGTGAAGAAGAAAGATGGAATGGACCGACTTTGTGTTGATTACCGTCCATTGAACAAGAAGACCATCAAGAACAAATACCCACTTCCCAACATCAACGAGCTATTCGAACAACTCAAAGGTGCCCAAGTATTCTCCAAGCTTGATCTCCGTATGGGTTATCATCAGATTCGAATCCGTGAGCAAGATATTCCCAAGACGGCTTTCAGGACAAGCTATGGGTCATATGAATACACTGCCATGTATTTTGGCCTCGTCAACGCTCCTCCAACTTTCTCTCGCATGATGAACTTCATCTTCAACGCCTACACCAATGACTTCGTTTTGGTCTATCTCGACGACATTCTGGTTTTCTATAAGAACAAGGAAGATCATGCCAAGCACTTGCGTTTGGTGCTTGATAAGCTGAGGGAACACCAGTTCTACGCCAAGTTCTCCAAGTGCGAATTTTGGCTCGATGAGGTTCTTTATCTTGGTCTTATCATCTCTGCCAAGGGCATTGCGGTGAATCCTGAGAAGGTGTCTGCAATTGTGAATTGGGAACCTCCTCAGAACGTGAAGCAACTCCGTAGCTTCCTCGGTCTCGCAAGCTACTGTCGAAGATTCGTTGAAAACTTTTCTAAGATCGCGAAGCCTCTCTAAAATCTTCTCCAGAAGCACGTCAAGTACGTTTGGTCTCCGGAGTGTGACATTGCTTTCAACACTTTGAAAGAGAAATTGATCACTGCTCCAGTTCTCACTCCGCCTGATGAATCCAAGCCGTACGAAGTCTTTTGTGATGCCTCTCTCCAAGGTCTTGGTGCAATGTTGATGCAAGAGAAGAAAGTCTTTGCTTATACCTCTCGCCAGTTGAAGCCCAATGAGAAGAACTACCCCACTCATGATCTCGAGTTGGCGGCAGTTGTGCATGCTCTTTTGACTTGGAGACATCTCTTATTGGGAAGAAAAGTGGACATTTTCACTGATCACAAGAGTCTCAAGTACTTCTTCACTCAGCCTAATCTCAACCTCAGGCAAACTCAATGGGTCGAAATGATTCAAGAGTATAATCCGAGTATCGAGTATACTCCAGGCAAGGCCAATGTGATTGCTGACGCATTGAGCAGAAAGGCTTATTGCAACAGTCTGATTCTCAAGCCTTATCAACCCGAGCTTTGTGAAGCTTTCCGCAAACTTAATCTGCAAGTTGTTCCTCAAGGTTTCCTCGCCAACCTTCAAGTCTCTCCTACCTTGGAAGACCAGATTCGCCAAGCTCAGCTTCTTGATGCTATGGTGAAAAAGGTGAAGATTGGGATTGCCAAGAGTCAACCCAAGTACAAGTGCTACCGCCTTGATGACAAGGATACTCTCTTCTTCGAGGATCGTATTATTGTGCCCAAAGGTGACCTCTGTAAAGTGATCATGAATGAGGCTCACAATTCTCTCCTCTCCATCCACCCTGGGAGTATGAAGATGTATCAAGACCTCAAGCAGGCTTATTGGTGGACTCGAATGAAGCGTGAGATTGCTCAATTCGTGAATGAGTGTGATGTCTATAGAAGAGTGAAGGCAGAACACCAAAGGCCAGCTGGTCTCCTCCAACCTCTTGCCATTCCAGAATGGAAGTTTGACCACATTGAAATGGACTTCGTGACTGGGTTTCCAAAGTCCAAGCGTGGCAATGATGCTATATTCGTTGTCATCGACAAACTCACTAAAGTGGCTCACTTTCTACCTATCAAAGAGTCAATCACTGCAGCTCAATTGGAGGAGCTCTATACCTCTCGAATTGTCTCTCTGCACGGTATTCCACAAGTGATCTCTTCAGACCGTGGCAGCATCTTTACCTCCAAGTTTTGGGATTCTTTTCAGAAGGCCATGGCACCAACATCCGCTTCGGCACAGCTTTCCATCCTCAAACTAGCGGTCAAGTGGAGCGTGTCAATCAGATTCTTGAAGATATGCTCAGGGCTTGTTTGATCTCCTTCGGCATGAAGTGGGAGGATTGTCTTCCTTATGCTGAATTCTCCTACAACAACAGTTTTCAAGCAAGTTCGGGCAAGGCCCCATTTGAAATTCTGTATGGCAGGAAGTGCCGTACCCCTCTCAACTAGTCTGAAACCGGTGAACATCAGCTTCTCGGAAATGACTTAATCACAGAGGCAGAGGAAATGTGCAAAGTCATTCGAGATAACCTCAAAGCAGCCCAATCCCGCCAGAAGAGCTACTATGATAGTAAGCACCGTGATTTGGCTTTCGAGATCGGAGATCATGTTTACCTCCGCGTCTCTCCAATGAAAGGTACTCGTCGCTTCAGTATCAAAGGGAAGCTTGCCCCCAGATAAGTGGGACCTTTCAAGATTGTCAGCAAGAGAGGCGATCTCGCCTATCAACTCGAGCTTCCTTCAAACTTTGCAAATGTTCATGACCTGTTCCATGTCTCTCAGCTCCGAAAGTGCTTCAAGACTCCTGACCGCACCGTCAACTTCGATAACATTGAGCTCCAAGAAGATCTCTCTTATCGTGAGCACCCAGTTGCTATTCTTGAAGAGACTGAACGCAAGACTCGCAACAAGTCAATCAAATTCCTCAAAGTCAAGTGGTCACACCATTCCGACCGTGAAGCTACCTGGGAACGCGAGGATCACCTCCATTCTGAGTACCCGGCATTCTTTTAGTCCTAGATCTCGGGACGAGATCCTTTCGTAGTGGTGGAGTGTTGTAACATCTCGGATATGATTTACCCAATATGTAATCCAACTCTTGCCGTTTCCGGCCTTAAGTTATTTTATTTTCTCGGGTTCGGGTTTTTGTCTCCGTGTGTTGTTGTCGTTGTCATGCATCTCATATCATGTCATCATGTGCATTGCATTTGCATACGTGTTCATCTCATGCATTCGAGCATTTTCCCCGTTGTCTGTTTTGCATAACGGCGCTTTGTTCTCCTCCGGTGGTCATTTCTACCTTTCTTTCGTGTGCGGAGATTAAAAATTTCCGGATTGGCCGAGACTTGCCAAGCGGCCTTGGTTTTTCTACCGGTAGACCGCCTGTCAAGTTTCGTACCATTTGGACTTCATTTGATGCTCCAACGGTTAACCGAGGGACCGAAAAGGCCTCATGTGTGTTGCAGCCCAACACCCCTCGAAGTTGGCCCAAAACCCACCAAAACCCTCTCCATCATCTAGAGCGTTCGATCACGATCACGTGGCCGAAAACCGCACCTCATTTGGACTCTCCTAGCTCCCTCTATGCCTATATATAGACCCCCTCCTCTAAATTCGCGGATCCCCTCTCCCAAACCCTAAAAAAGATCTCCTCCGCCGCCGCCGGACACGTCCGCTGGCGCCGGACGTGTCCGCCCCGCTCCCCCCAGCCACTCTCCTCCTGCCACGCGTCCCGGCCTGTCCCCGCCGCCGCCGAGGCTGGCGTGGCCCGCCTCCGGCCCTCCCTGGCCCGAAGCCGAGTGCCGCCTCCCGCGCCTCTTCCTCCTCGCGACGCTCGCCGCCTCCTGCGCTGGTGCGTGCCCCGCCGCCGCCTCGCAGTCAACGCCGGCGAGTCGCCGCACCGCCTCCGCCGCCCCGGTTTGCCTCCTCGCCGCCCGGCCTTCTCCACCTCACCGCCGCACCATCCCGGGCCGGATCCAGGCATCTCCGGCCTCTTCCTGCCTCCCCCGCGCCCTCACCACTTCGCCGGAGTCCGGCGAGCCTCCGGCGACCTCGGGGTCAACCGGTGAACAGTACCACGCCGAGCTGCTACAGTGCCAGATCTGAGATCCATATCCACCGCGGGTTGACTTTCTCCCGAAACCCTAGTTCATGTTGCCCTGTTCATCGTGCCGTAACTTTGCATCCGTAGCTCCGTTTTTGGCATATAGCATATCAAAATGTTCGTCTCAGAGAGCACATCATTTCATATCATTGCATCATTTTCATTTGAGTTCATATTGATGCCAGAAATTCTGTTTGAAGAGTGCTACTTGAGATAATTGTCAGATCTGCTGCTCCATTTAGATATTTGTCATTTTTGCCATGATTATTGTATGCATGATATGCCCATGAGCTCTACATATGTTTTGTTAAGGGTTTTGCCATCTTTCCAGAGGTGCAACCCATGTATTTTTTTGATGTGTGTGGTGGCTAGCACAACCTTGCAAAGTGAGGCACTTGGTAATGCTGATTTCAGGGACATAGCATTTCCACTAAGTCCTTGAGCTGTTTATCTCATACGGCTATATGTTCATGTTGTTTCCTAGTGATCCGTGCCTCCTTTGAGGATGATCAGTAAGGATGTTTTGTTAATCTTGTATTGCTCTATCCATCCATGTCTTTGTTTGCATTTATGGAGCACCCTAGCTTGAGTCAATCGAGCTCTACTTTTGTCATTTCGTGAATCTGGGCAGATTGTCTACTTGTTAGCGATTTTGCCAAGGATGTTGTAGTTGATCCGTGCATGCTATGTTATTGTTCCTACCATGTATAGCTTGAATTTTGTGTATTCTTGATGGGTGTATGCTTAGCTTGTCATGAATTGCTCTGTAGTGAGTGCATCGAGCTCGTAAACATGCCTACTTGATATCTGTTTTCAGCATGCTCCAGTTTTCACCAAGTCTGTGATCTGATTATGTTTTTGCCATGTTCACATGCTTGCAAATGTATTTTCTGATCCCTTTTGGCTCAAGGTAACTAAGGGACTTTTGTTAAGCTCTTTGAGTAGCTCCATGCCATGATTTAATTTGCCATGTTCAGGTCCTGTAGCATGTAGTTTTGTTGCTCCGAAGAGTGCTATCTGATCTGAAATTCCAGACAAGTGTTAATTTCACTAAGTCTGAGATCTGTTTGTCAAATGCATTTTTGCCATGCTTGTTTGAACCTATTAGTGGATGAATTGGCCGTAGCTCAGTGCTAGACTTTTGTTAAGCATCTTGAGTGGATTCCTGCCATGTATTTTTATCCCATGTTTGAGTGCTGTAGCATCTTCATCTTATTGCATTTAGATGGCTACTTGCTGTAAATCGCAGAACGTGGTCATATTTGAATTGCTTGCCATTTCCAAACCGTAACTCCGATTCCGGCGTTCTTTATATCGTTTTCAAGCGATTTCATCTCATCTTTCCAGTGGCACACTTGAATTTCCAAGTTGAGGCCAGGTTCATGCATCCCTTGTCAAATCGTGCATATGCATCCCGCATCGCATCCCGCATAGCATACCATCCTTGCATCATATTGTTTGAGCTTTGCACGTGGTTGATTGTGTTCCGTTTGCTTGTTTGTCTTGTTTGGGTAGAGATGGGAGATGAGTTCGCTTATGAGGAGCCCGTTGAGTTTGCTTTCGAGGATCCAGTCAACTCTGACAACTTTGCAGGCAAGATGATCATACCCTCGAAATCACTACTATCTTTGCTATGCTAGATTGCTCGCTCTTTTGCTATGACAATGCTACGATGCCTACCACTTTCTTTCAAGCCTCCCATATTGCCATGTCAAACCTCTAGCCCGCCATGTCAAACCTCTAACCTCCCATGTTACCGCTTTGCTCAGCCCCTCTTATAGCGTTGCTAGTTGCAGGTGAAGATTGGAGACCGTTCCTCGTTGGAACATTATTTACTTGTTGGGATATCATTATATTGCCATGTTATTTTAATGCATCTATATACTTGGTAAAGGGTGGGAGGCTTGGCCTCTCACCTAGTGTTTTGTTCCACTCTTACCGCCCTAGTTTCCGTCATATCGGTGTTATGTTCCCGGATTTTGTGTTCCTTACGCGGTTGGGTTATAATGGGAACCCCTTGATAGTTCCCCTTGATTAAAGCTTGTCCAGCAATTTCCAACCTTGGTTTTACCATTTGCACCTAGCCTCTTTTCCCTTGGGTTTCCGGAGCCCGAGGGTCATCTTATTTTAGCCCCCCGGGCTAGTGCTCCTCTGAGTGTTGGTCCAACCGAGCGATGTCCGGGGCTACCAGGGGCAACTCTGGGCTGGCCTACCCAACGTCTTGCTCATCCGGTGTGCCCTGAGAACGAGATATGTGCAGCTCCTATCGGGATTTGTCGGCACATCTGGGTGGTGTTGCTGGATTTGTTTTAACCTGTCGAAGTGTCTTGAAGAACCGAGGTACCGAGTCTGATCGGAACATCTCGGGAGGAGGTCTATTCCTTCGTTAACCATGAGAGCTTGTCATGGGCTAAGTTGGGACTCCCCTGCAGGGATTTGAACTTTTGAAAGACGTGCCCGCGGTTATGGGCAGATGGGAATTTGTTAATGTCCGGTTGTAGATAACTTGAACCTTAACTTAATTAAAATGAATCAACAGTGTGAGTTGCCGTGATGGTCTCTTCTCGGCGGAGTCCGGGAAGTGAACACGGTGTTGGAGTAATGCTTGCCGCAGGTTGCCCCCTAGTTGTTCGACCGTGCTTTGCCTCCTCTTCTCGCTCTCTTTTGCGAATAGGTTAGCCATCATATATGCTAGTTGCTTGCTGCAGCTCCACATATTTTTACCTTGCCTTTCCTATTCAGCTTAAATAGTGTTGATCGCGAAGGTGCGAGATTGCTGAGTCTCTGTGGCTCACAGATTACTATTAAACCAGATGCAAGGCCTGATGATTCCGCTCCAGGTGACGCGCTTGAGCTCAAGTGGGAGTTCGACGAGGACTCTCAACGATACTATGTGTCTTTCCCTGATGATCAGTAGTGGTGCCCAGTTGGGGTGATCGGGACCGTGTCGCTTGTTGGGTTATCTTTTATTTTGGCACCGTAGTCGGGCCATGAGTGTTTGAATGATGTAATGCTATTTATGTACTTGATTGATGTGGCAAGTGTAAGCCAACTATGTTATCTCCCCTTTTATTATCTATATATTACATGGGATGTTGTGAAGATTACCTAACTTGCAACATATGCCTTCAATGCGATTATGCCTCTAAGTCGTACCTCGACACGTGGGAGATATAGTCGCATCGAGGGTGTTACAGAGGTGGAGTAAGGGGGAAGAATCGGTTACGGAATTCTAACGGATCTTCTTCGTCTTGGTTGCTCTTCCCAAAGTAGTTGATCCTTTTCGTTGATGTCTTTATTTCTCTGCTCCAGGTTATCATGATGAAGTCAGCATCCTTTCTTCGGGAATTCCGTTGTATGAATAGGTAACGGGGTAGCTCGGCAACGACAGAATGCTATAAGGCTATTAATCTGGGATGAACCCATGAATTACATATGAAATCAAGCGTGAGGAATAACTTTGGCAACATGGGTGTACATGAGAGTCATGTTTCGATCATGTGGAACTGTGGGTTATGGCCCACCATTTGGTTAAAAGTAGGAAGGGCGTTGACATCTTGCACGGTAATGATAGCAAGACATGTCAGAGGGTAGCCTATCTATTATGTCGGCAACAATGTCGGTACCAAGGGCGAGGGACGAAGAGAACCATTTTCCTGCTCGTTGAACGAGGCGGACCATTAAGCAAAGTTCTCATCCATCGGTGGCTACCGGAATGTCATCAATAATAGTAACAAGGTTTTGCTTGACAGAATTGTACACCAAGGTTTTTACATACGCATGAGAATATTACTGCTTAGATCATATAGACCTCAAGAAAGGTCAAACCAAACAATGGAAAGGCTAATATGATTATGAAATTAAACAGAACAATGGAAGGGAAAATGTGTTTAAACACATATTTCAGGGGTATATCATTCCCAAGGACAAACAGAGCATGACATCCATGACAGGATAGAAGTAGAAAATCATTTAGGTAAAGGGAGTGGAGTTTCATGACATTACCCAGACAACGGTGTTAGGGTAATTGATAAAGAAAATTTAGCATTTGTGCTTCAAATGTTCTTATTGAAAATCGGAGTACCACAGACTTGCTTCGAGATAGCATTGACATGGTCTTCAGGTGAAGACCAGACTTTAGAAACACAAAGGATCTATCAGGAATGGCCTGAAAAATAAGTCTTAAAATTTCCTCATGGAAGAAAGGATAGCCTTTCTAAAAAGGAAATGGTAACAATAGGTCCTCCGGCCAGGTGTGCTAGGCATGATATCACCTTACTGGGTCATATAAAGACCATTGTTGTAACTCGTGGAAATATGTTCCAACCATCATATCTGATCGGGGTTCATATTTGATTGGTGTCAGGATAACTCAGGCTCAGGATGCCTGAGAAGACAGGTGCAACACAAATTGTCGAGATGACATTGTAAGATTCTCGAGAATTGAACAATGGAAGCAGGTTCCGAATAAGGGTTCACCATTAAATCAAGGAGAGGTGAGGATGTGACTGATTGACTCAGCGACAATCCATTGAGATTTCCAAAAAGATGGATTTCCACAACTATGTGAACAAAGAGATAACATTAGCTAGATCAAATGACTTAATGATGTATGCTTGAGGAAAACATACACAGTTATACATTGGTTGAAATGTGCACCCAAAATATGGGCTAGGTAGCACGATCAATGTTCGAATGATGATTCAATAAGCCATAGACGTAGAATGAAACTATAGACCAATAAATTCAAAGCAATATGGTTGCTAGAAGTTTAGAATTTACACATCACAGACCATTTGTCGGTATTCCGGTTAGAAACAACACAGGGACCAAGAAAAGAATGGTGATGCTAATAAGTATCACTTGTACCAAGGATTCTTAAGGGTGCTGAATTTCTCACGACATTCTTGACATAAAAGATGGTAATACTCCAAGGTAAGGAACAAATGCTGGATAGCAAGGATCTCAAGGTATAACACGAAACACGAACTAGTTTGTGTTGAACAGAAGGCAATAAAGTGGTCGATGATAACCCAAATCATCGAGGGCAAGGATGGTATTTCTCATCATGAATTCAATTGATGTCCTGGAAGGAGTCAAAATGTTGATGATGATCATGACAATTTGTTGTCGAGAGTATCCACGAAGAAGCAATTGAATAGAGACTGCATCAAGCAAAAGGACTGATGCAACAAAAGATTATTGGAGCCACGGATACGATACAAACTCGAAATCAAGCTTACTATTTTTATGGCGAAATTATATGAGGAGGGAGATCGACGAAAGTTAGCTCATCGTCGAAAATTGTGCTCCAGAAAGGAGGAGCAAGTAGCACGGTTAAAATCATCACGATAAAGATATCGTCAAGCAGGCTAGGAATGACATGATCGGGTAGAAACTCATAAGTAAAGAAGATTACTTAGAGTTGTTGAACCGTAATGCGGGCTCGGTTCAGTTATCGGTGTCCTTGAATGTTTAAAATCTTGGAGCCCATGAAAATTGGGATCAGTGAGGATGTAGTACTTGATGAAGAACTCATAAGAGGTTATGCAGTTTCGTAATAATCTCGAGATACCAGGGGAGTAATACTCGACGACAGATCAAAGTAGAGGTTGGACTAGGTAATGCTCTGCAGAAGACAAGTGCCCAAACTTGCACGAGAAATGGAATCAAGGAGAAACATGGTCGGAACCACGTCCACAGATACAAGATGAACTTATAACAAGGGGGTAATTATTTTAAGAGAAGCTTCCATGATAAGGTATACATCATTTCCATGGGCATGCACACGGGGTTCAAGGTCGACTCCCACTTGTTCAACGCATAACCTTTCATTCACCTCTCGTATTTTGAAAATGACATTAGTCGTTGAAAGGTTTTTTTACCTGGTGCAATACGAGATAAGTATGACTCGAGAAAACTTTCTGGTTCATACAGTTTGGGGAAGGCATAGGTTCAACCCATCGGGGCATCTTAGGAGCATATACCGCAATTTTCAGGAATAAACAATACAAGCTCGATAGTAGAGCATGCTTGAGAAAGCAGAGGATACAATTTACCAAAGGCATTATGTATCCGAGGAAAGGCTCACAAGCTTATATAATATGAAGGACGCTGTTGGATAAAATCCAACAAAGGATCTAGTGGTCCTCAAGGGATCTGATGTAAGCATCGGTACTCAACCAGAGGAAGAAAGAATGCAATGAGATCAGATTATAGAAACAACTGACTAACTCAAAGCTCAAATGCAAAGGAATTATGAATTCCAAGACAAGGGATCAGAAGCAACACTCTGATTAGGGATGGATAAGTTGGATGGCTTTATTGTTACAATCGATGTCAATTTGATTGGTCGACATCCAGATCATGTTTAAAATGACGTCTGAGCCAGAAGGATGACTTCTAGGATCTGATTGAGGATTGTGAGCATTCGCAACATATTGAATCAACAGACTCAAAATGATAATGACAAGGGATGACAATAAAATTACGAGACTTATGGGTTTAACCATAGTGCAAGCAAGCAAGAATTTTAAGAGCAATAGGCTGCTCAGGATTTTTGGAAGATTCGAATGGGATTTCGAAGACTTTTGTGAAACACATGAACAACTGGGAATGAGCGGACATTTAGTAAGTGCGAGGAATTATCCATAGGGGTATAATGCAGAAAAGAGCTGCAAGCAGTAGACACAAAGCATTCTCGGAATATCGGAGAACTTTTCAGGGTATCAGTAATAACAAGGGCAACAGGGTACGAAGGTATAAGTGACAAGTGTAAGTAGTTATCCTTATGGATTTATCGGTGGTCGAGAATAGCAAAAGCGGTGGTCACAAGGTCTCGATAGAACACCAGACAATATCTTTAAAATCTTCTGGTGCAGTCGGTGATCATCTGGACTGAAGGGGCTCTCCGGGAGAAAGTGTTTTCGAGAACCTAAAGTTAGATTTTAGAAAATTATTTAACCCGAATAGAAGAGAGATCAGAATCCCAGAGTAAGGATTGAGGAGTAAAAGATCCTATTACCACCCAATGGTGACGTGGGCCCATGGGCCGCACAGCCATGTTAGTAAAACAGTTTTTCAGTGACTAGACTCGACTTCGGCCAAGGAGTGTGGATGGGGGATTCCTACAGGCAGTCGGCTCTGATACCAACTTGTGACGCCCCCGATTCAATCGTACACTAATCATACACGCAAACGTGTATGATCAAGATCAGGGACTCACGGGAAGATATCACAACACAACTCTACAAATAAAATAAGTCATACAAGCATCATATTACAAGCCAGGGGCCTCGAGGGCTCGAATACAAGAGCTCGATCATAGACGAGTCAGCGGAAGCAACAATATCTGAGTACAGACATAAGTTAAACAAGTTTTCCTTAAGAAGGCTAGCACAAACTGGGATACAGATCGAAAGAGGCGCAGGCCTCCTGCCTGGGATCCTTCTAAACTACTCCTAGTCGTCGTTAGCGGGCTGCACGTAGTAGTAGGCACCTCCCGAGTAGTAGTAGTTGTTGTCGACGGTGGCGTCTGGCTCCTAGGCTCCAATGTCTGGTCGCAGCAATTGAGTATAGAAAGGGGGAAATGGGGGAGCAAAGCAACCGTGAGTACTCATCCAAAGTACTCGCAAGCAAGGAGCTACACTACATATGTATGCATTGGTATCAAATGGAAAAGGCTATCATATGTGGACTGAACTGCAGAATGCCGGAATAAGAGGGGGATAGCTAGTCCTATCGAAGATCTACGCTTCTGGTAACCTCCATCTTGCAGCCGGAGAAGAGAGTAGATGGTAAGTTCATCAAGTATCATCGCATAGCATAATCCTAACCGCTGATCCTCCCCTCATCGCCCTATGAGAGAGCGATCACCGGTTGTTTCTGGCACTCAGAAGGGTGTGTTTTATTAAGTATCCGGTTCTAGTTGTCATAAGGTCAAGGTACAACTCCGGGTCGTCCTTTTACCGAGGGACACGGCTATTAGAATAGATCAACTTCCCTGCAGGGGTGCACCACATTTCCCAACACGCTCGATCCCCTTTGCCCGGACACACTTTTCTGGGTCATGCCCGGCCTCAGAAGATCAACATGTCGCAGCCCTGCCTAGGCACAACAGAGAGGTCAGCACGCCGGTCTAAATCCTATGGCGCAGGGGTCTGGGCCCATCACCCATTGCACACATGCACGTTGCGAGGGCGGCCGGAGAGCAGACCTAGCAACCTCCATTACAAAGGAAGTTGTGTTACGCGGTCCAACCCGGCGCGCGCCGCTCAGTCGCTGACATCACGAAGGCTTCGGCTGATACCACGATGTCGAGTGCCCATAACTATCCCCGCGTAGATGGTTAGTGCGTATAGGCCATTAGCCAGACTCAGATCAAATACCAAGATCTCGTTAAACGTGTTAAGTACCCGCGAACGCCGACCAGGGCCAGGCCCACCTCTCTCCTAGGTGGTCTCAACCTGCCTTGTCACTCCGCCACAAGGTAACAATCGGGGGCCGTCGGGAACCCAGTCCCACCTCTACCGGGATGGAGCCACCTGCCGCTTCAGCCCCCATCTCCGAACAATATCATAAGTAATATATCAGTATAAAGTATATAGCATATGCCCGTGGTCACCTCCCGAAGTGATCACAGCCCATTAGTATAGCATGGCAGACGGACAAGAGTGTAGGGCCACTGATGGAACACTAGCATCCTATACTAAGCATTAGGATAGCAGGTAAAGGTAACAACAGTAGTAGCAAGGACAGGCTATGCAGCAGTATAGGATTAACTGAAAGCAGTAACATGCTACACTACTCTAATGCAAGAAGTATAGAGAAGAATAGGCTATATCTGGTGATCAAGGGGGGCTTGCCTGGTTGCTCTTGGCAAGAGAGAGGGGTCGTCAACACCGTAGTCGTACTGGGTAGTAGCGGCGTCGGTCTCGGTGTCTAGCGAGAGAAGAGGGGGAAGAAACAATAAATATTAAGCAAACAGATGCATGACGAGGCACGACATGACAAAGCGCGATGCTAGGGGTGCCCAATCACGGTAGTAGGTGATACCGGCGAAGGGGGGAACATCCGGGAAAGTATTTCCGGTGTTTCGCGTTTTGGGACAGATGAACCGGAGGGTGAAAGTTGCAAGTTCGATAGGTTAGGTACGTGTGGCGGACGAACGGGCTGCGTATTCGGATTCGTCTCGTCGTTCTGAGCAACTTTCATGTAGAAAACATTTTCATCCGAGCTACGGTTAATTTTCTATGTTTTTCTAAACTTTTAATCATTTTTTTGAATCTATTTAATTAATTTAAATCAACTTTATCCAGAATAGTTTTGGGATGATGTCAGCATGACGTATGTGTGACGTCAGCAGTCAACTATAGTCAGACCTGACCTGTGGGTCCACTGGGACCCACTGGTGAGTGACTGTGGCTTTAACAGAGTGTTAGATTAACAAAACAGGTTAGTTAGTGGGTGGGACCAACTGTCAGTTAGTGATTAGCATTTAACTTAATTAATTAATAGATTATCTACTTAACTAAAATCATTTAATCCGGCGGGACCCACATTTCAGTGACATGGGGCCGGCCACATCAGCGGCTGACCGGGTCAATGGGTCAGCTGGGCCCACCCGTCAGTGATGCAGGGGGACCCACGCGTCAGGCCAGCTCAGCGACGGCCGGCGACTCGTCGGAATCACGCCGGTGAGCTCGTTCGCGGCGGCGCGTTCTCGGGCATCGTCGGAAAACGCCCACAGGGCATCATTTTGATCGTGGTCGGGCGTGTTAGAAAGGCAAGACGACAATGCGTCGGTTGGTGGTGGTCTCGCAGGCCGCGGTGGCCGGAGTTGAGCGGGGCTTCGACGTCGGCGGTGACCGGAGTCGGGCAAACTCGGACCCGGGGCTAGGGGCACTAGGAGGGGAGCTGGGGGTCGCGTTGAGCTCCGGTGAGGCCCAGAAGCTCGAGGCACTGCTCGGGCGCGAGCTCGTAGGCCAGTGGCTTCGACGGCGAGGCAAGCGACGGCAGTGAGGTTCGGCTACGGTGGCTTGGGTGTCTAGGGGCGATTAGGAGGGGAGGAGAGGAGCGCAACAGGCGCGTCAGCTCACAGTGGGGGTCGAGGAGCAGCTCGGGGAGGCCAGGGAGGTCGCGGTGGCGCGGATCGACGGTGACGCAGAGGCGGAGCTCGACGAAGGGGATCAGCGAGGGCAGCATCGATGTGGCGTCCCAGTGCCATCCAGTAAGATCAGGCGTCGTGGTCGGCAGCGGCAGTCCCGTGGACAGCTTGGAATGGCGGAAGGTGGCCGGTGGCCATGCCAATGATGAGGCGCGGCGACTGGTGCGATCGGGCAAGCGAGATTAGAGAGGAGAGGGCGAGGGAGAGAGTGATGTTTCGAGATAGGGTTTGCGTCGGAGCTAGGAGGCCTTGTAGACGTCGGAGAAGCACCAGATGAGCGCCGCGTGGCTCATCCACGGCATGGACGCGCGCGCGGTGTCCACCGCACCGGGGATGAACAGGGAGGACGACGACCACGCTGTGGGTTGGGCCTGCACACTGTGCACTAGAGGCCCAGCAGCACGTGGCTTCTTTCTTCTTTTTTCTTTCTTTTTTATTTTAACTACTGTTTTCTTTTTATTAGCCAAGGAAAATGAATTTAGTTAAACATGAAGTTTGGCACATAATTCAAGCACAATATTTTGGAGTGGCACATAAATTTTGGAGGCAATTGGAGTTAAATAAATAACTAATAATTTTGCAAAGGCCATTTTCTTTACTATTGGAGCACTTATTAATTCCCTAGGGTTTTATCTGTGATTCAAATGATGTTGGTTTCAACATGGTAATTCCTTAGTGAATATTTGCAACCTAATGAACATTTTTAATTCACTGTTTTATGAAACTATACTTTGACTTGTTATTTCAATTTGTATTTGAACTAATTTTGAAACGAGCGAGGTTTAGCAAAATTTTAATTATGATGACCTAGCATCATTAACAGGGGTTTACTGTAGCTTAACTATCGGGGTGTCACAGTGTGATAACATGAGCACAAGAAGGAGTGTGTAAAATTTCAACTCATTTGGATAACCCTAGCTAGCAGTTCCTTCACAAAGGCTTCCCTCAGACAAGAACTTCGAAAAAAATCACTGAGGAAGTTTGGCTAGGCAAATAAAGTTAAATTTTGGCACAGGTCGATTATTTGGATAGGAGAAGATGCCCAAAAAGTTTGGGGTCAAATGGGCAAAGATAAATAGCACTTGCTTCACAATGGGCCATTTAGGACAAAATAGGAAATGAATTTATTGAGAATGATGGGACATATGGCCAATGAAATATTTTGCCATATTTGAGGAATATATGACCCAAACAATTTATAAGAATTATTTGGGGATTTTTGGATGGGCAAAAATATAGGTTGCTTCACAACCTATGGCATATAGGATTATTCCTTTAATAGGAAAAAGGAATATTCCTGAGAAAAGGAATTAGGGTTTGGTCAAGCACTGAAGTGACATGATCTTGGCAAAGTTTTTTGGATGATGAGCCACTTGGGAGAGGAAATGAGGATTATTTCCCAAGTGACAAGGCCATACAACCACTCCAAAAAGAAAAACAGAGCAAGAACCAATAAATCAAAAGAAAAAAGAAAAGGACCAAAATCCAGGCTGTTACACCCCGCCCCTCCCTCCCACCAAAAGCCACATTTCCACTGTTCCTCCTTGCTTTCCAAGTTCTAACCTTCACTGCTGCATACTGGCAGCTCAGCCTCCTCACCGGCGACCCTTCTTCTTGCATCACCGCCTCCTCGTCGGCTACCCTTCTTCTTGCAGCGCCGCCTCCTCGCTAGCGACCCTTCTTCTTGCAGCGCTGCCTCCTCGCCGACGACCCTTCTTCTTGCTGCGCGGCCTCCTCACCACCGACACATCTTCTTGCTGTGCGGCCTCGTCGATATGGTCAGGTAATCCACACCCCACCCACACCATCCTCCTCCTTTCCCATCCCACATGCCCCGACCAACGGCACGACACCTTCCACCAAAATCACTGTCCCCCTCCTCCAATTAAGCACCGCCCATAGCCATTTTGCACGTAGTATAACATGGAGCTTAGTAGCATGCGGCCGCACGCGCGCACCAGGTCGCTATGTCTGCCATGCATGCCGACCACCAGATCTTGGAGGATCACCTCGTCTTCGAGGCCACCGTCGACACTGCCACGCGGTTGTCTACTTTAAAATACAGTTCATGTTGTTTTCTCGAGGCCACCGCCAGTGCCTTCCAGTGATTTGTCCTTTGTAATGTTAATATGCAATCTGATGTTCAGTTAACAGTTTGGTCCTCTGAAATGTAATGTTCAGTTAACACTTTGGTCCAACAATTGCTACATTTCGTAGTACTGTTCTCAAGCAATCTTTGTTTTATTAAATGTCTTATCTGCTAGTACATGTTTCTATTCTGTAATGTCGTGCTCAGTTAACTATTGATTCATTTGGTCTGTTGTCCATTTAATTGTTTGGTTCAGTTCTGCAATTTGATTTTCATTTGCGTGGGTACAATTTTGTATTGTTATGCATGTGACACCAATCGAATTTGGCTATACTCAATACATATTCTACTGATAGTATGGCAACTCTCAGTTAACCTGATCAAGATCTTCCTTATGTGTGTTGCAGGGAAACAATGGGAGACATTGCGGTTTACCATCGAGGTTTGTTCAAGCATGGTCCTTTGGATAATAGCACATTATTGTGAGGTTGCAGGAATCATTCTAATATTCAGGTTTCTTACAATTTGGTCTTGCACATGTATGTCCTGTTGTTAGAGGCTTAGACCCACTGTTCGACCCATTTTGCATATGGGGAAGTGAGATGTCCATGAATATCAGTCAAGTCAAGAAATTCAGAAAGATTGTTAGGATGAAGAAGCTTGCAATGAATAACAGCAAGATGTTTGTTTGCACAATGAAGAAGACATCAGTCAACTATAGGATGGTACTAGATCTTTTACCTTGTTTTTACCCCTTGCGCCATTTCAAAATTTGTAACATCGATTTATGCATATCTTTGTTTTCAGTACTTTTCAAAGCAGTTCACCGATGATTACCTCTCAAACCACCTACATGGTCAAGAGGCGAGGAAGGTATTCATTCAACACCCATTGTACAATATTGAAGTCTTGCTGAAGAGGACGAAGGTTGGGCGGGAAATTATCCATAGCCACTGGCCTAAAGTTGCAAGGACATTCAACATCGGTGAAGGCTCAATATTTGCCTTCCGCTTCTGCTGTTTCCCAGATGAGATTCATCTGTCTATTTACCATGCATGATGCTACTTTCCAAAGGTTTTTGATGTTGCATGTGAAACTTGGTGATGTTGTGTAATGGCGTAACTGAGTGCCGAAGCTATCTAATGTAATTCCATTATGAAATCCTGGTTGCAGTTATACGGATATGAAATATCTGGTGTGTTTTATAAGAAATATCAATTTGATTAGTACATGGATTATCAATAATAGGCTAATTAGCCTGCTTATTGGGGTTTTCTATTACAGACGGTTACTCAGACAGCACCCTAGGAAATGAACTCAAACAACCCGCACGGTTTCTAGAAAGTAGGCGTGTTCGATCAACTAACAATCACACATGGCTTCTGGCAGTGAACTGTTTGCGTTAGGCCACCTTGCACAAATGTTTCCACACAAAGAACTATGTGTGATATACATACGAACTTAAATGATTTTTTGGGATTCACCGTGTGGGATGTACATACGAGCAGAAACAATTTGGTTTCGATGCCCCGCCAGATCGCATGCGAGCTCATTTTGTGTGCGAGGAGGGCCTATCCCTGACGGTTCCCGGGTCGTGTGGGAAGGACCCCCCTATCGCCCACACTCACTTGCCGACGGTTCCAACTGTCGTTGCGGAAAGGGGTTAAAAACCGTTTGTATAGCACGTCGTTGTACCAGTGCTATGTCATCCATAATTTCGTGATAAAGGGTAAAGGGTATGGCACTTACACTAGCACCTATGTCACATGAACCATGATAACAGTGATCTCCTATTTTAACTGAGACAACATGCATGCCAACAACGGGTCTATGTTTATCTTCTTTATCAGGTTTAGCAATTCTAGTGGCTTCACTACAGAAGTAAATAACATGCCCATCTATATTTTCTTCCAGGAGATCCTTAACCATAGCAATACTAGGTTCTACTTTGATTTGTTCATCAGGTTTAGGTGTTTTAATATAGCTTTTTTTAACCACAGCTGAAACTTTAGCATGTTCCTTTATCCTAACTGGGAAAGGTGGTTTCTCAATATAAGCAGTAGGAACAACTGGATCAACATTATAAAGTATAGTTTCTTCTTTATCTAGTACCGGTTCTTTAACTTCTTCTTTAATAGATGGGTGATATTTAAACCACTTCTCTTTAGGGAGATCAACATGAGTAGCAAATGATTCACAAAAGGAGGCTACTATCTCAGAGTCAAGTCCATATTTAGTGCTAAACTTTTGAAAAGCATCGGTATTCATAAAAGATTTAACATAATCATACTTTAGCTTAATACCTGACTCTTTACATTCATCGAGTTCCCAATCTTCAGAGTTGCGTTTAATTCTTTCCAAAAGATCCCACTGGAATGCAATAGTCTTCTTTATAAAAGAACCAGCACAAGAAGTATCGAGCATGGATCGATCATTGTGAGAAATCCAAGCATACAAATTCTGGATAATAATTTCTCTTAAGAGCTCATGATTGGGGCATGAATATAGCATTGACTTCAGCCTCCCCCAAGCTAGAGCGATACTTTCTCCTTCATGAGGCCAAAAATTATATATGTAATTCCGATCACGATGAACTAGATGCATAGGATAAATTTTTTGGTGGAACTCCAATTTCAATCGATTCCAATTCCAAGATCCAATATCATCGCATAGCCTATACCATGCCAATGCTTTCCCTTGAAAGATAAAAGGAAAACCTTCTTCATAACTCCATCTTCAGGTAAACCTACAATCTTGAACAATCCACAAATTTGTTCCACATATATCAAGTGCATACACTACAAAAAAATACACTTCCATAATGATACGTGTTTGTCACACTAGGTCACGTTTTCTGTCATGCATGTACATCCATGACAAATTTATGACAGAATCAAGATAGTCATACCTGTGCTGTCGTAGAAGTGTTCCATGACATTACCAAAATTATCATCACGGAAGTGTCCACTTCCAGGACGATATATCATGCGTCACAGAAGTGCTTTCGTCAAGGGTGACCGACACGTGGCATCCACTGTAACGGAACACCGTTAAGCTATCGGGTCCGGTTTTGGATCCGATAACCCGTTAACAGCCCCGACCAATGGGTATTTTCCATGTGTAAAATCATCATTGGCTGGAGGAAACACGTGTCGGCTCACTGTTGGGACAGATGTCATCCACTCATTGGACCCAAAGCACCTATGATACATCGACACGTGGCACAGCCCAACAGAGGCCCATATAGGTTAAAAAGGCCGGCCCAGTCAAAGGCATGTAGTACTTACTCAGGTACTAGTGGGCCAGCCTAATAACAGCCTGCTTAATAAAGCCCCATTTACGACCCGAAGCCAAATCTGGCCCGTTAATTGTTCGCCGAATATTTGGGCCCAATTACAGCCCAGTGACTTTTGGCCTGTTAGAGGCCCGGTGTAGATATGGGCCCATTTCTGCCTGGTGTGACTTTCGGCCTAGGAATGGCCCGTGCTGCCCATGGGCCATATATGGTGCAACGGGACATCGGGCCCACTAACGGCCCGTGATAAAGGTGGCAACAGTTAAGCCCAATGTGACTTTGGGCCTGTTAAAGGCCTGTCGCACAATTCAGCCCGTTGATGTCTGTACTAAGCTTTCGTCCTCTTAAAGGCCCATGATATCAGTGGGCCAACTAAGGCCCGAGATATGTTTCGGCCTGGTAACTGCCCGTGATATAACTGGGCCCAAAAAGGCTCGGTCTACATTTCAGCCTGCTGAAGGACCGTCGACGACTAATGAAAATTGAGGCCCAATATGCATTTCGGCCTGCTAAAGGCCCATGGTTTCATCTGGGCCGTAACAGGCCAGTAGAATATTCAGCCGGTTAATGGCCCAACGCTACCTAGGCCAAACTAAGCGTTGGGTCCACAAAAGGCCCAACTAAAATATAGGCTGGTGTAAGTTGTGGGCCTCGCGCAAAGTGTGAAGGCCCCAATCATTCGGGCCCAAGAAAGATGCAGTCCGGCCCAATTGTGGCCCGCTAAACACCAGGCCCGTTTGATTTTTTTCTGATAGCGAATGATGGCAGTAACTAGTAGGAATTAAGAACAAACCTACTCTATACAATAAAGAAATTACGGCATAGTAACTAAGAATAAACCTACACTATACAATAAAGGATTTATGGTATATTACATCCACTGGGCATCGAAGTTCGCCACCAGTGATCATAAAGCGCAATGAAGAAGCAGATTACAAAAACTAGGCACCATTGCAGCGTAACAAAATAATACTGAACCGAGACCACTTCCAAGACAGTTCAAGAAAGGTTAGCCTTGCGCGGGAACTGCTGCACAAGCTGCTGAGCAAGGCTGTGAGACTGGCCTAGCATGTCGATCATAGCTTCCAGGTGTAGCTGTTTAGCGATGAGGTTCTCATTGGTGTTCTCCGCAATCTTTCTTAGAGATAGGACTTCAAGTCGAAGTTGAGTTGCAGAATTCCTTTGTGCTAGAACTTGGGACTGAAGAAGTCGAACTGATTCAGACAACGAATTCTGTGAGCTTGTCTGACTGCTAGTCTCAAGTAACTTGAACACTGCATCAAGACAAGACTTTGGGGTTGTCGCTCTATCTTCAAGATGTTTTGCCTTCTTTGCTGCAATATATGTTGGGTTTGTCGCACAGCCTTCAGCAGACTTGTGCATTCCATTAGGCATATCACCCTGAAACAAAGTAGAGAGATGACATGTTTTGCACATGTATAAACAAAGATGATAACTGTGTTGTCAATTCCATCCAATTTCAAATTAGAAAATAAAGAGTAAGTTCAAAATATCAATAGCATAATTTGGCATTGTTCATAATGCGGGGAGCTTCACCACACTACTGGATTACCATGTCGACATAATAAGCATAGATGAAGGGCAAAGAAAATCATTGTATCTATTTTGGTTAATGTGCATGGCATGTTGTTCATATCATCAGCCATATCAGTAAGATAAAACAAGAGATGACAAGGTGCAAACGTGGGCTGCTTCACCACACACTGGATTATAGATCCATAAAAACAAGCATACATATAGGGAGTATTGAGTAAAGTGCATGGTATGAATAAGGAATTTGGTTCTACAAGTAAAACTTAGAACTTATGGTTCTTGCGAACATGCATTTTGGTGGAAACAGCAAACTAAACAGCAGTAAACGATAGGGAGTATGAGCAAATTAAATAGCAGTTGAGGATAAAGGCTTTAGAAGGACTGACTTACATTAACAGTTAACACCATCTTTATAATGCCCTTCTCCATGTCAAGGGAAGGATTACTCAAGAATTTCAACATAGAATCTTCTTCATAAGCATTTCCTGTACTCTACATTTTGTAGAGAGTAATTATAGATATGATAATACTGGAAGGGATAGAGGATAATGAAGATAAGATGCAGATTGATGCTACATAATCAACTACCAATCCCTGGAAGTACAAGCATTACAGGACAAAATGTACTGACAAGAGCAATGGGCTACACTTCTGCACTGGCATTGTCTGTGTATTCTACTTTTTGTTAAGATTAAATATATATCTGGTCTTTTTAGTAAATGGCGAGCAGGGAGATAATATGCAGAATTCTACACAATGAACCAGTCCCTCTTCCCATAATACAAGAGTGTTTTTAACACTGGTGTACTGTACAAAACGTTCTTATATTATGGGACGGAGGGAGTAGCTGTTAATGTAAGTACAGTGATAGACGACGTTCAGTCCTTACAAGAGGACTGTAGAGCTAAACCTCTTCAAAAGAATTGGGTTGATTCTAAATTTATGTAAGAGTCCATACAGATCTTAGAATGTCCACCAAATGGATGATAATGAGGCTAACATGTGTAGTGATGCTACATAATCAAATAGCTATGAAAGTAAGTATGGTCATACAGGGCAAGAGGTACTCACAAGAGCAATGCAGTGTGTAGTATAGTTGCGAGATTCTGTGGTCCCTTGAGAACGAATGTTCTTCTGCTAACAGTTTTCGTACAAGTGAGACGTTATGGCAAATGCAGAAATGTAGTTCAAATTGTGATGTGATATCATAGATAGTACCTTATGCTGTAGTTGAGACCAATGTGTAACAAGATTATTCCAGTCACCGTCGGATAAATGTAGCACCGGAGACTTTACAGAAATTTCGTTTAGAGGCCTGCCATCAAAGTGCGCTTGCCTCTGGTAGGAACGATACTTCATCAACGAGTGCTTGGAAAGTGCAACCAACCCTTGCTTGTCTTCACAATCCAGTTTGGTCCTCGCCCATTTAAAAGAATGAAATCTTGCGTCTTCTGTCAGCAGAAACATATGCAGTAATGACCATGAATAACATTAGTACATTACTTACGCATAAGTTGCGGAGGAAGACTGGAAATTGTTCTGTGTCTGCGGTATAATCTTTCCATGAAGGAAAGATGTGCACAAAGTTCCTGACAACAATATAAACTTTGTCTTCTAAACTGGGAAGAAATGGAACAGGGGCCCTATTTGCTGCAATTGGCGTTCTCTCTGGTTCGAGAAGGGATTTGGCAACTGGATTTGGTGTACTCTTTGCTGGAATGGGGGTTTTGTGTCATAGAGCTGGTGCTATGTCAACTGGCATAATCATAATGTTTGCTACAGTTGGGGTCTGCTGAGTTGGGGCATCAGAAATGACCAGTGTAGTAGGGCTAGAGTTTTCTAGAGTAGGGGTGTTTTGTGGGTCAGGTGATATTGCAACTACACCTAATGGGCTATTTGATTTATTAGGCGTCACTACCTTTACCAAATACTTTGCTTGTGCTCCTCCACGATTAGCAATCACCATCTTCCTTTTGAACGTGTGATACACAAGAACATCACTTGAATGGATAAATATGGTATGATTACAGATGGAATATGTACTGAAAATGGATAGGCAGGCCGTATTCACATACACTATGTGTAAACTAAGCTAATGGCAGTTCAAAAAAGTAGAAGCAATGCAAAACATCAGTTGGAAGATATGTGCGACAAATATAACCTTGGAAAGTTAGAGCAAGCACCTTGATGGGTGAATAACATAAGGCATCTTCCTCTGACTCCTCCACTAGGGAGCTACATTGACTTAGGTCTCCCTCTAGCTCAGAATCACTGTTAGGATCATATTCTGAGCATGAATCTGTAGGTGGAGAGCGTTTGCATTGCATTGCGTCCAGACTTGATTTCAGTCCTTTAATGCCAAGTTTGACAGCCATGGCATTGTTCTGCTTTATTCTTTTCATGCGCGCAAGCTCATAATCATTATGACGATGTTCAAAATTTGAGATTCATGAAAACATAAAAAGTAGTCAGATTATCTATGGAATGCATTCCGGATTCAACTCAAAGAGTGTCTCCCTATAAACCCCCTGCATATGCAAAGTTCACCCCCCAACCGTGCTGACCAGACCACACACAGAAATACAAACCCCTTATGTCTCTATAACAGGCAGGCACACATTTCAAAACTGAAGTAGGAACTTTAGAATTATATGAAATTTGTATTTGAACAAATAAATTAAGGAATTATGAGTGGCATAATGTTTAGCTTCAAGGGTGCAGTGTTGGTAGTGCGACACAAAACAAGTAGGCAGATTGTATTCCATGTAAAAGATCGAAGCCTATGTAAAAGCTGGAAATGACACTTTCTTTCTATACAATACAGTGTTCGTTGCCCACACATGATGGAAGAGATCACATAGAGAAATACTATTCACTCATGTCTACAGTTGTAGTATTTAGAAATAGGGTGGTCCACCCTAAAAGAATATTGACAACAAATATGACAAGGCAAGCATAGATGTAGTGAATCTATCATTTACTTGTGAGCTAACTAGGACAAGTATGGAGAATTGTAACTACAGTAAGAGACCGTCCAAAATCTGAATCAATAAGTTTGTCTAGCACTTATTGTTTGCAACTAATCGACGTGAATAATTGGATATTATATCGAATGAGTAAGAAAGACAAGTAAAATTTTCAACAAACCTGGCTTGCAGTAGTAATCTGGGTCAATGTCACTACGACCAACAATACAAAATGACTAGTGTCTGTTCCTAGGGCCGGAATTTTGAAAACCCTGTGAACTTTACAGGTACTAAAGATTACCGAAATACATCTGAACCATTAAGTGTAGGTAGCACTGAGCACACAACAAACCCTAATGATAGTCCTGCGTAATGAGTAATGAATCAATTAGAAAATGGGTGATGAGGAGTGGATGCTAAGTGTTGAGGACTTATCTCAGGATAAATCGGGTTGGCTTAGTGGGTGATGCACGCCTGAGCCCTGAACGGACTGGGAAGGTAGGCACGGCGGCACGCCCGGGCAGTGGTGACGCTGTTGGGAGAGCAGCTCCCGACCTCCTGTTAGTCCGGCGTCTCCTCCTAGAGTCATGTCGTCCATGGATAGCAAGTCGCCGGCGAGGCAGACGGCTGGGGGCAAGTAGAGATCGGAAGCGCACAGCGGAACAGAGGGGAATCGGGGCCTGGGACGACCCAAAATCCCAGGGTGGGCCGGCCCACCGTGGGAACCCTGTAGAGATACACACCCGAGCGGCGAACATGCATTTTCGAAACTAATTTAGGAACATTTAGCTGACCAATTAAAAGAATCTGTTTTAATAATATCAGATTCATATTTGAACAACTAAGCTTGTTTAGCTTGATGGGTCGAGTAGTGCTATTATGACACGAAGCACGTATTCTGATCGTATAGTGATCATAAAAGGGGGAAACCGGAGAAATGATATTTATCAGCCATTGTTTACTTCGAACTAAGAACTAAATTCTAAGAGCTGAAAAGAAAGTAGAGTAACCAAGTTAATATGTGGTGGAGGACGGGGGCGATGGATGGGGTGGCGGACGGAGGCTGGCGTGGGGATGGTGTTCTAGGGCGGACGGTGTATGAATGGGAAAATGGAGGGAGAGGTACGGGGAACCATGTTTTTGAGACGCGTCTGTCTGAAATATGGGAAAGTTATGAACTTAGCCCCCATTTAAAATTTGGACGTCTCGTCGGTTGGGGATAAGACGATAATCTCGCATCTCGCCAATATTTGCCCAGAGCGATTTCGGGCGAGGAGAGGGTGGTTGGCGCCCATGGTTTGCACCCACGGTGTATGAACGGGGTTGATAGGTAGGGCGGTTGTGTCATGTCTGAGTGAAGTTACAAACCTGCCCCTATTGAAAATATTTTCCTACATCGATTTCGGCCGAGTAGAGTTTGTTTTGCCGCCCACCGTGTATGAATGGGGAAATGGAGGGAGAAACAGAGGTCTTTCGGACGAGCTTGAATCAAATGTGTTTTGCCGCCCATGTTTGGTGCCCACCATTTCGGAATGGGCTCAGAGGCGGCCGTGTCACATCTTATTGAAGTTACTATCCTACCCCTATTTAGAGCCGTGGAAATCGGGCCGATGGATTGTCTGTGTAATGGGTAGACAGTAATTTCCATATCCCAAACACTTGTCTTTGGGCAGCCGATGTGGGAGTGAACATTTTGCCGCTTCTTTCGAATTTTGGGACAATAAGCATCCACGTTTACGCTGGCAACTAAATTCGAATCCATTTTGTATTCCTATACGAATCTTTATAAATCATTCTATGTGTTCTTATATATCTTCAAAAGGACGACAAAGATGTATTCCACTGTCATATATGCATATGGTTTACAAATGCCGATACTCAAATTCAGAAGCTAGAATCCAGTTTAAGGTGAATTCAAATATTTGGAACACTTCATGTCCAACTCAAATGTCACACGCAGCATAATGTGTACAACCATTTAGATATGTACACAAGCGATGTATCAAGATTCAAATACCGAGTGAATCAACCAAGAATGTACAAAGCTAACAGACATATAAACACTTATAGAGTATATGGATCAATAATATCAACTAACATACATAAGCCAGGCCGCTGTACTCTAGAGCATCAGAAGTTGGCAATTCATAATGCACGATTGGGCCGGTGCCACTGCTGTGGGATGATACAACGTCCATGGGGACCTCTCTCTTTGATCTTGGGCTAACCTGTTTTGCCATTAAAGTTCTGATTGGATTCAAAAAAGTTGAAGTTAGCAAAACATCTCAACTGGGAGTTATAGCAGCAAACCAGTTAAACAAACAAAGAATTAAAGATTTTCAATTCGATGCTGAAAAGTAGTTATTAAGATCATTGTAACCCGTTGTTGCAGCAGCAAAGCAGTTAAACAAACAAGTAGCTATTTAAGTTCAGGCAAACAGGTAATTCTTAACAGTAAGTATCAAACACATAGATAGGTGCAGTCTATAATAGGATTAACAGGCTGTGGCATTATGTAATCAGTAGCAAACTAAATTAAGACAAGCAACCTAATTGAACAATTTTGCAATAAGTGGCTAACTAAAATCCCGAGAAGCAGGTAACTGAACTTACGCTAGGTCTTTGTACAGGCACACTTCAACTTCTTTTTCACTTACAAGGTTGTACGAAGGAGTCCATGGCATCAATTGCTTGGATACGCAGCCCCAATACTTCTTTCTTCCCACACTACATTGGTAAGTCGAATGGTTAATCTGGTAAGATGGTGCGTCCTTGATATGTTATATGAGGACGTGTAGTCAGACTAGTTGTAGCCACACACATCACACTGGCTTTTACTATATATTTCATGCGATTATTTTTGGCATATCGAGATCTAAGCAATCTATAATAGGATGAAAAGACTGGCATCCTTCACATTATTGGCGAACTTAGTTCATAGAAACAAGAAATTCAACCATTCTGTGGGTAAATCAAAAGCGCCACTGGAATATTTTTCACTACCCCTATCATACACGCAAAAAGGGGGCAACGCCACCATAGTGGCTAGTATGGGCGACCACCTCGGGTGGCTCAAAAGTGTGCACCTAGTTTGAGTCGTCCAGGTTGGCCCAGGCTCTTCCCAACGCACAAGCAGGCAATGTAAAAAATGAAGAAAAATGTTTCAATTTGGATAGGCCAATAACATAAGTGCAAGGCAGGCTCGCGGCCCAAACAAGCACCTCCCATATCGATCGACAGCAGGAAAATCCCAATTCATCCGCTCCAGCCTCCAGTCTGGTTCGCTCCTAACCTAGCCGCTGCTGGACAGACCGACACAAGATTTCCTCGAGCCCTCATTGGAGGGAGGTCGCTGGGCTTCAAGCGAATGGAAGAACAAGAAGATGAAGATCCAACCCTGGGTGTAGCCTGCGTGGGAGGCAGTGGCGGCAACACGGGCATGGTATGGAGCTTGCGCAAATGGACAGTCGCAGCTTGCAAGAGTAGCATGCGCAATGAGCAGGTACATCACATCCCTGATTATATCTAATTCAACTCTTCAATTTCTGGCCAATAGTTAAACCTGACGGTGTTGTAAAACTTCTTGTATGTAGGGAATCTATGAGAAAATGAAACCAATTTCTACTTATTTTATAACTCCCCCAATCAATACTGAACTGACTGAATTTGATGTATCTGATCAAGTTTCCGGTGCAAACATCCAAGCTCATGTTGTTCTTGAGCCTGAAGTGTCTAATGAACAGACTGCTAATGAAGGATTTGATGCAAACATTTTACATGCTCCTGGTGATGAACATATAGTGTCTAATGAGGCATCTGATGCAAGCATTTTGCAAGCTCCCATTGAAGGATTTAGTGTCTAATGATGATTTGCTATGTTCAGAGAGACATAGAGATTTGCAGGCATTGATGACAAGCAAATTATAGTGCATTTTCATGGCTGGAGGAAACGTTGAGGCCATCTACCAGAAAGTCCCCGTATCATGACAACATAGCATAAATACTTTTCTAATCTGTTGTTTGAAACTATTGGCATACTAGTGCGGGATAGATATATTGATATGCAGTTTGTGCACTGGTTATAGGTGCAATTACACTTTGATATTTTCAGCCAGAGAACGAATAATTCAAGCAGGTAGAGACCATGTTTGTAGTCCTTGTACACCATGTTGCATTTTGTATTTTTTGGTGCTTGCATCATTTAGTGTTTATAATCTGAACTATTTTGGATCATTAGCTGGTTTTCAAAGTGCATGTAGCTTCACATTTCTCAAGTTATGTTGATTTCCGGAGTGCAAGTGCCGGAGTGCAAGTGCCTTAATATTTTTTAATTTAAATGTTTGCCCCTAGTAACTTGAATTCATGGATCCGCCACTGCACACAAATCATACACGAATGCTAGTATGAATTAAATGAAATGCAGGGACTTACGCTAGCTCGTTGTACAGGCTCACTGCAGCTCTGCTTGCACTTGGGATGTTCCATGTACAAGTCCATGTTACCACTTGCTTGGATGTGCAGGCCTTGTGCTCCTTGCATCCCCCTCTGCATTTTTGACACGGCGAATGGCTGATCAAATAAGAGGAATCAACCTTGTTGTTGTACCGGAGGACAGATACTTATAAGGTTATACGGGTGTGCAGGATGTGTACCAGATCCCGTAGCGCCATCATGCTTCGCTAAAAATGGATTTGCTTGTTTCAGATGATATCTCCAGAAGAAATAAGAGTTAAAGTCAAAGTTGGATAGGTGTGTAAGCTAAGAGAGCAGTGAAAGGATATCCAAACATCGTCGGAACAATGCACAAGGGAGTGATGTGTGGATACCAAGTTCGGGCCAGCGTTTGGGCATGCTCGTCTAGCTAGAGTACGGGTCACTTCAGAGCCGTTGAGGGTGATGCGCTGGTGTTGGCTGGCCGCGCACGAATGCATATCTTGAGTGGCAGTGGAGCGCTATGATGCGGTGGACGAGACCGTTGGTGAAGCCCCAGCGGCCTCGGGGGGCGGAGGTGCGACGATGTGCTCGATGAAGTAGCCCCGGTGAGCTGGGAGACGGCATCGGTGAAGCGCACCTAATGCGGTGGAAGTCGGTGTCTGTGAGGCATGTCGGTTGCGGCGGCCGACGTTGTCAGTGGACCACCTGCTGCCGTGGACGAGAGCGTAGATGAGGTAGCTTTGGTGTGGTGGTGAAGCGTGACTGTCGTCTTCGTCGTTGTCGTCCGGCACAGAGGTGGGGAAAGAGACGAGATGAGGGGCGATTCGAACTTTGCTTGGGTTGGCGGAGAATTTGGGATTTGAGCAATCTGGGCGCAGAAGGGGACGGTGGAGAAGGGAGATTTTGCAGGGCTGGAATTGGGGCCGCGAGATATTTCAATCCGAAATGTGGAAGCGTAAACTTATTTTGTCGTCGTCCTTTTTTGGGGGGTGGGTGGCTGGGTGCTACGCGTCCGTCCGACACACGCGACCACCACGACACGACCCTGGTGCGCCTACATTTGAGAATGCAAACGAATCTTCTTTCATTTGCAAACGAATCTATATGCATTACCATGCTCGTGTTTTCCTTGCAATAATTAGTCATTCGTAACGAGATACTATGAATTAATTAATGAGGAGTTATTTGAAAAAAAAATCGAAACAATATCGATGCTAACGTGGACTAGAGTGTGTGTCACATAATTAGTTATTTGAATTAGAGTGTGTGTGAGATAGCGATCTCCAATTCTAATGTGGATTTCGCATTTCACTGTATCCATGCTACTTTTTTAATACAAATTCATATGTATATGATGAACACCATGGTAGTGAGAAAACTTTTGGATGGATTCAAACATATGACCTACAAAATAGCACAACAAATCGAGTCAATGTCAACTTTTCGAAACCTAGTATGGCACGAATTCAAAATAATTACCCATATGCATGGTCCTCAGTTCAAATCTTACAATGTACACCGAATTGAAACATCGATATTAAGTCTCGTACTATCTACATTCAAATGTTGTTTTTAGCCCCCCCCCCCCCCCCCCCCCCCCCCCCCCCCCCCCCCCCCCCCAAAAATTTTTTTTTTTCCCCCCCCCCCCCCCCGCACACATGCTACATACTTCCTGTATCGGTCAATCTTCCTCTCCTAACCACCTTAGGAAGCTATTGGTTTCCAACACACATCCATTATTTCTCTCCATGTTTCGATCTCTAACTCTCTCAACTACACAACCCCCTTTTTCCACTCTGTTATGAAATGTATTTACCTCACACACCCACCATTGCACCCCATGCCGAGCTCTCTCTCTCTCTCCCTCTCCCTCTCCCTCTCACCCTCTCGTGCTAAATACATGCATTGCCTATCTAGCCCCCCAACCTCTCGTGTGCACGCACGCACGTTGTCTATCTAGGTCACTCCCTCGAGACTGTCTCACTCTTTCTTCTGCACGGAGGGCCACGCTCGCTCAAGCTCGCTCTCTTTATCTAAGTGTCATTTAATCTCATTTTCTTTCACACAAAAATGATATATCTCCCTATTCAAGCCTCGATCGACACACTCTATACTCTCTCACACAGATTGTCTATCTAGGTCAGTCCATCGAAGCCGCCCCCACTCTTTCGACCTCATGGCGGGCCACGCTCGCTCTCTCTCTCCCCCTCTCTCCCTCTCTCTCTCTCTCTTTGTATGTCTCGATTAAACTCGCTCTTTCTTGGACAAAAACGATATATCACCATGTTTGAGCCCAATTCGACTTATTCACATTGTATACTCTCTCACGCACATTGTCTATCTAGGTCACTCTCTCCAACCCGTCTCACTCGTTCGATCGCATGACGACCCTATGTGATCGATCGACCTTGTTTCCTCCCACGCACAAAATATATCTACACGTCTGTGACTGGATCATCTCTCAAGCTCTATCTTACAGCCCTCACCCTTGCCAAAAGCTCAATCAGAAAATATCTCTCCAGAGCATATATATTTGTTCCATGAATGTCGGACCACACTCACTTTGTCTCTCTATCTATATGTCTCTCGATTGATATCACTTTCTCACGTCGTATCTTCCACACATTGAAGCTACCTCTCCATCCCTCACAAAGCTAGAGCTATTTACATTGCGAGGGGCACTCCAACCTTGGATTAATTTGTGTAGGCATTTATTCCGGTCGGTTTAGATTATATTTTCGTAGCATTCGGCCCACAACTACTCGAAACACCGTTGCAACCCCCGCAACTCCCCTAGTTGATTTCCCTCTGGCTCGGTCATCGCTCTCTGGCACGTCCTTTCTCGCCTTCAACGTCGCACCATGGTCTTATTGCAAAAACCTCTGTTGTTCTCTTTAATTATTATAAATAAGCTACAAAACTACACACTGATAGTCCACTTGGAATGGAACAAATTTGGACCCACAAATTAAAGTGCTACAAACTACACACCGAGGGGCCCACATGTCATGAAACAAATTTGGACCCATATACAAATTAAAAAATAAAGGACGAGGATTGTCGTGGGTTTGTCATGGCAGATGTCCTCAAGAAAGGACTTAGTCGTGGAGCCATCACAATGGGTTAGCTTAAAGGGGTTAAACCGGAAAAGGGGACACGGGGAGTTTATACTAGTTCGGCCCCTTCGATGAAGGTAAAAGCCTACGTATAGTTGTGATTGGTATTGCTAGGGTTTCGAAGACCAGGGAGCGAATCCCCTTTGTCTGGCACTCGAGTTATTGTCTGTCCCTAAAGCACTGCCGGGTCGTCCCTTTATATACATAGGTTGACGCCCGCCGGTTTACAGAGTCCCGAAGCCGGATCATAAACGTGTCCGGTTCGGTCTCTACACTTCCTATCTTACAATGCAAGTTACATAATTAGTCATGTTTACATCTACAGGCCCTAACTCGCATCTGGGCCCTGGGGCCTTCATAAAGCGCCATCATCCTTACATCTTCATGGGCTTCTAATCTTCATAAAGCTAATCCGGCTACTCCTGGCCGGTTTACGTCCAATAGTAATATCCCCAACATTAGGCCCCAGATTCATTTGAACTCGTTCATGTCAATCTTCAATACTTAGAAAAATTCCTCCCCTTTCATCTTGGCATAGATCTTGTAAACCGACGTGACATCATCCTCCAGATTTGTAGTAAACCTCCGTGACATCACCCTGTTCATTAAAGCCGAAGATTCCCTTTATTAATGAGCATCCCACGATCGAGGCAACAATCTCGTTATCTATCCATTTTTTGGGCTCCTCGATTCCCGCGCCTGTCGCTTATCTCTTTACCCTTATAAATAGAGGCAGAGGACCCCTTTCTTTTCTTTGCGTTGCCCCTTCATCCCTTCTTCTTCCTCATGACGCCTCCGCACATGAGCGTCGCTGCCATCGTCAAGCCTCACCTCTGCCTCACCGTCGGCCGCTGCATCATCCTGTTCGTACCAGAGCCCCGCAGCACACCTCCGCTGCTTCCACGGCTGCAGTAAGTCCTTCCCTCCTTCCTTTCTAGATCCATTAGGGTTCCCACAAGTTCATGGTGTTCCTTTCTTGTTCTTCACCAGTCTTTAGACAGTAGACCTTAGGCTTGATACGCTCTGTGCGATAGTTCTAGAGCTCCCCTTCTTGCTTGTTTTAAATCAAGACTTTATGCGCATAAAAAAGAACCTTGATCTGTGCTGTCATGAACTGCTCCAAGACCAACTTTTTTAGGTCTAAATCTTTTTCTTTTCCTGACTTGTGGTAGATCCAAAATGCCTCTGTGATCCTGTGAAACCTGTTTTACCTTATTTAACCCTCTTTGCCTTAGATCTGTATCATCTTTACCATCCAGGCGGTTTACCTTTGTAAAAACAATCTATCTCATACCATTAGTCGCCTAATAAACCGGCAAACCTTCTTTACGTTGATTGTAATAGTCCGGTTTAACAACACATGTATGCCCTTGATATGACCTTGTCATTCACTATTGTATTAGTCTCCGGTTTACGCAATTTCACATACCTATATATCTTTATTCCACAGCATCTCGCGTACCACCTTGAATGATTTGTAAACCGGCATTTCTTTTCTAGCTTTTTGTTTCACAATGGCCAAACAGTTTGCCGCTTGCAATTGGGCTCGTTCCCGTGTCATCGAGGAACAGTTGAACGGAATGGTCAGCATAGGCACCTTGCATAAGAAAACTGAAATTCGATGGCGAGTTCCAGGAGCAGAAAATCCTCCAACCCCGAGGCAGGGTGAGGTTGTGGTCTTTGTCGACCACATAGGCCATGGTTTCAAACCGCCAGGGTCAAAGTTTTACCAAGATGTGCTTGCCAGTTTCCAACTCCATCCTCAAGATATCGGACCCAACTCGGTATCCAATCTATGCAACTTCCAGGTCTTCTGTGAAGTATACTTACAAGAAGAACCAACTTCTGAGCTGTTTCGGGACTTCTTTCATCTAAACCGGCATACAGAATTTGTAAATGGTCCCAACACTGAACTTGGTGGTGTTTCTATTCAAAAGCGGAAGGAAGTTGAATTCCCTCATGTCAAACTGCATAGATACCTCCCCTGAAGATGAAAACCCTCTTCCAGGCTATCGTGATCACCAGCTTTCCAACACTCATCCACTCCCACAACGTTTAAGCTCTGCGGAACGGGCCAAATATGCCCGTCAACTCGCCAAGCTCTGGCCCTTTATGGCCAACGATTTAACAGCCGTTGATTTTATGCATTGCTGGATATCATGGAGCGTCTTGCCACTAAGTCGTTGCCCCGGTTTAATGTGTGAGCATACCGGTGAGGTTGAAGACCCCTAATGCCATATCAACATTCAGGTAACCGATGAAGAGGTCACTGAAAGCGTTAAGAAAATTTTGAATGAACCAGAATCAGTCTGTCGCCGAACCGGCTTGAGCCCCTTCTAAACTCAGAATAAACCGCCTGTTGTAAGCACAATGCTTCCTTTTTATCTTTGATATATTTTGATTTGTTCAACTTGTGAACCTTCCTCTGTTTGTGTATGAATAGGGTGATGATCCCTTCTGGAAACGGAAATCCGTAGATAAAGCAGCAAAGCCATCCCGTCCCAAAACCAAAGCTGTCAAGCGTACTTCAAAGCGGAAAACGGCTGACCGGATCAGCATGGAGCTTGATGAAGATGCAGATGATCCAGAAGTTGAGGTAGAACTTGACTCACTTGGCTCCCTTTTCATGCACCTCATTAACAATGATCTTTATCAGGAGGACGTAGAAGGCAGCCAGGCTAATGATGTAGAGGTAATTACCCCTTCCTCCGGTTCAGACTCTATGCCAACACAAAAAACCCGTCAAGAAGTCCGGAAAGTAAGCTTTTCTCATCCTCTTACTTACTTGGATCCAACATTTATATTGAAGACACAGCAGCATGAAGCTCGCCGGACAACCCGGCACAGTGGCCAACAGGTTACTTCGGCCGGTTTACCTGATACCCCAGTTTGGAAGCGCCGGTCTGAGGTCTCTCCCACTTCTGACAATTCTTATCCCAAGGCAGATTATTTCAGACAACCTCTTAATCCGTCCGATTCAAATTGCCCTCATCCTCTGGCGAGTCAACAGCAACCCAACTCCCTCCTCTAAAAACTGTGGTTGGGTAAGCTTTCAAACCCTTTATTCCAATGCGTTGCAAATCTTGAATAAGATGCTAAACCTCTTTTAATTTTGTTTGCAGAGCCAAAGGCAGACCCAGCAAGAAAGCTCGGGTCAACAATCCGTCAGAGGACCAGGCAGTTTTTGAAGAAGAACAAATAGGTGAACCGGACCAAACTCGTGAACCGGAGGGTCCTCATCCTGAGGCCACCTCTGATGAACCGCCCCTTCAAGACCGGAATATTGATGAACCACCAGAAGCTGATCCTGTCGTGCCTGATACTGAACCGGAAGCTCCAAACCGGGCTAGTCCGGTGAGAGGTACTGAGACTCCGTCATCACCCGTAAAAAGCACTGAAGGCCAAGGAGATTATGTTATCATTACTGGCATGGGCCACAGCTCTCCTGGCCATCCCGTAATCTTGCCCCAACATAGTGCCAAAGAAGAGCATGCTGCTAGGGAAAAAAGCAAATGGAATACTGACATATCAAGTTATGCCCATCTCAATGCTGAAGAACTTCACTCTGCTTTCTTAAACCGTCTGCACTCAAACCGTGACTATGAAGCCGGTTTGGTAAACTTGATGAAGGAACGCTATGAGATATTTTCATCTCCCTTTACTTATTGATTCCAAAGTTGAAGTTCTAGCCCAAGTAGCCCCCAAGGGTCGTTTTATGATGTTAATCATAAACCGGGTCTTTGTAACACTTTAAGTCTCTCCTACTGACCCTCAAAATGTCAGGTCCTTAGTGAAAACCAAGACCGATACTTTACCAATGTAATTATATAGCTTTCCTCAGCGTAGCCCCAAAGGCCGGTTTAGCTTTGCAAGGTAATCCGGGTTTTAATCCATATGTCCATTTTGAACAGATGTACATTAGCCCCCAAGTGTCAAGGATAATGCTTGCATTGTTCTGGAGACTTATAAAGATGTAGTGAATCAGAGCAAATAGGCATTAGCCCCCAAGTATGAAGTGCATAACTTGTTATACGCTTTGTACTTAGAAAATATATATCATGTTGTTGACATATCTTCACCGTTGCAGGCCGAACTAAGCAATAGAGATGCCCGAACCTTTGATTTGCAAGAGAACGTGAAGTCCCAACAAACAGAGGCTACGAAAGCCAAGGAGGAACTGACCAAAGCCCTGACAACAATGGAAAAGCTAAAAGAGTCTTTTAACAAAGATCATGCTGACTGGGAAACCGAGAAGACCGGTTTAACCAAAAGAGCTAAGGATGCCAAAGCAGCCTTGAAACCAGTTGTAGATGAACTAACTGGTTTGAAACGGCAAATCAACGCCATGACTTCCGCTGTCTTTGGTAAGTATCTCCTTATGCAGTTTGTCCAATTCATGAAACCTTATCATTTACCAGAGTGCTAATTTTAAACCATGACAGGCACTCGTATTGCCCATCTGGGCACAGATATGCGGATGAAGCTTAAAGCGGCTTATAACTTGACTGAACAGCTGTACTCTGGGTCCCAGCTTGCTATTTGCACTACGGCTTACAATAAAACAGCGCCATCACTGATAAAGGAAACTCTTGAGAAGCTGGCCTGTTACCAGCCCGGATTATCGAACTGAAGAAGGCAGATGCAAGAGCAGGAGCATTAACCGCACTAATCCGAGCCAAGGCATGGATTCCAGATCTTGAAGCGGAGGACATCATTAAAGGATATCCAAGTGTGAAGGAGGACTGCTTAAACTTCGACAATGATGACCTCCGAAGGCTGACCAAAGAAATGCGGCCAATAGCGAGCAAACTGGCGAGGACACAGACTTGTCTCATTTCCAACTGGCTTATGACGCTGAAGGGAAGAGATAGCCTACCGAAATCCATGAAGTCGTAGAACTTGTGCCTCCAATCCATAAGCATACTTACGCTCCTGACATTAACCACTCCAGCCTTATCCATGAAGAAGCCGTGTTTCTAGCTTTAACTGGAATCGATTGGTCAATGGTTGATTTCCACCGTCTGGGGAGGAATGAAGAAGAAGTGATCGCACCAACTGACCCTCAACCGTCAAACCGTCCAGACGAAGCATCTTAAACCAGCAGCCGGTTTACCAGCTATTGTGTGCCAATGCTTAAAAACAACTATTCAATTGGAGCCATTTGGAAGCTTCATGTAATAGGATAGCAAAAACTCCTTTATCTGTCATGCCAACGAGCATGTTTTGTGATGCTTTCATAATGTGAAAACTTGCTCCACCTTTTGGGATATATTTATGCATAACCCATGATGAGTTGTGTTCCTGGATATAAGAACTTGAAAAGTGTCCTAGTGGTTTACCACTGGACGGGTCATGATGCCCAAGAATAGACAATACTTGGATGGGTAATCAAAGTTTGTAAAAAATAACATGTGCAACATACCTCGTTGGCTGACCAACTGCTTGTATGGTAAAGGTGTAAACACCAACCCGGAGCAGTGATAACTCTGTCCCTAATTTACCGGATTATGATAATAAACCGTACCCGGATATAATAAACACCGGGTTTTCCTTATAACACTGGCGACTTGTTAGTCAAAACCAGACCGGGGTAATGAACGCCGGTTTATAACTGATCATGTACTGACAACTTGTAGTTGAAAGCCAAGCCGAGTCAAGGACACCAGTTTATCAGAAGACATTATGAACCTCAATAAAGGCGAAAAAACTTAGCAAATAGGACTCGAAAAAGGAATATGTGAGGCTTTTTATGAGCTGCCAGGCTCCAAATCGAGGCTTTTCATGGGCTGCCAGGCCTCTGAGTTAAACCATTTAACAAAGCCTTTTAAGATGGGCCTCCAATTAACCAATCGTTGTTTTAACTTTGATAAGTTCAGGGTCTGTATAAGATTGACTTGTCAAACGTTCGGCGGGTCATACTAGGATTACCTGGACAGGAGTGGCTTACTTGATGAAGGCAGGTTAACTCGGGGTTTTAGGTGAATACACCAGGCTTCCAACCCGTGGCTTGATAGCCAATTACAAGGGTCCTTTCAAACTCTTTGTTGCTTTGCACAAAGAGCCCCCAAGTAACTTTGTGGGTTGTGCTCAGTGGGTGCCCATGTTTGAGTTTGTGTTTTGTGCAACACTCTCTTTCGCCCACCTAATTTCCTTTGTGGCTTAACACCCATCAAGAGGTGTAGCTATGGTGTGATAACAACCAAGCCCCCTAGTGAAATCCCTTTGTGGTGTTTAAACCGATCAAGAGGTGTAGCTATGGTGTGATAACAACCAAGCCCCCTAGTGATATCTCTTTGTATCCGTGCGGCTGCAGAGACTGGTTTAACAAAACTTTGCTTTGTCAGTAAAAACTTTTGTAGGCACACACATGATGTAAAAAGAACAGAGACCCTGCTTTATTCGAGGCTCCGGTTTATTATATAATATATACATTGTCATAAATATGTACATATGAAGAAGCCTGTGGCTTAAGTATAGTAAGGCCGAAGAAGAGCTATATTCCATGGCCGCTTGGTGTCCTCCTCCAATTTACGTGAGTCTTTGTGCTCTCGAACATCAATGAGGTAGTATGACCCGTTGTGCAGATTCTTTCTGACCACAAAAGGTCCTTCCCAAGGTGGGGATAACTTGTGCATATCAGTCTGATCCTGGATGAGCCGGAGCACCAAATCGCCTTCTTGAAAAGTTTTGGTCTTAACCCGGCGGCTATGATAACATCGGAGATCTTGTTGGTAAATCGCCGAACATGCTGCTGCAAGATCACGCTCCTTATCTAACAGGTCCAGAGAATCCTGACGTGCCTTCTCATTATCAGCTTGAACATAAGTCGTCACACGGGGTGAGTCGTGATGGATCTCACTAGGAAGAACCGCCTCTGCTCCATAAACCATGAAGAAAGGTGTGTAACCCATAGATCTGTTAGGTGTGGTGTTGATGCTCCATAACACAAAAGGTAATTCCTCCACCCAACAACCCGGTGTCCGCTTCAAAGGAACCATAAGTCGGGGTTTAATACCTCGCAAAATTTCTTGATTTGCCCTCTCCGCTTGTCCATTGGATTGGGGGTGAGCCACCGATGCTATATCAAGCCGGATGTGCTCACGTTGGAAAAATTCCTCCATCTCTCCCTTTGACAGACCAGTACCATTATCCGTTATAATACTGTGTGGAAAGCCAAACCGGAATATCACCTTTTTGTTGAACCGAACCGCCGTGACTGCATCACACTTACTGACTGGCTCTGCTTCCACCCATTTGGTGAACTTGTCCACTGCCACTAATAAGTGGGTCTTTTTGTCCTTGGAGCGCTTAAAGGGTCCAACCATATCAAGCCCCCAAGTCGCAAACGGCCATGTTATTGGAATCATCCTCAACTCCTGAGCCGGAATATGAGCACGGTGTGCAAATTTTTGACAACCGTCACATCGTTTGACTAAATCCTCAGCATCAGCATGAGTTGTTAACCAATAGAGACCATGGCCAAAAGCTTTAGCCACCAAGGAATTTGAACCGGCATGGTGACCACAATCCCCTTCATGGATTTCTCGCAAAATCTCACAACCCTCTTGAGGAGAAACACGACACTGAATTGCCCCTGAGATGTTGTAACGATGTAATTCTCCGTTGAGTATAGTCATCGATTTGGAACGCCGGACTATCTGCCGGGCCGAGGTTTCATCCTCTGGTAACTCGCCCCGGTTCATGTAAGCCAGGTATGGGATTGTCCAATCCGGTATGACATGCAAAGCTGCCACCAATTGAGCCTCCGGGTCAGGAATAGCCAACTCCTCCTCTGTTGGTACTTTGACCGACGGATTATGCAGCACGTCAAGAAAGACATTTGGTGGGACCGGTTTACGCTGAGAACCAAGGCGGCTTAAAGCATCCGCCGCTTCATTCTTTCGCCGGTCTATATGGTCCACCTGATAACCCTTGAAGTGACCAGCCACTGTGTACACCTCTCGTCGATATGAAACCATGAGTGGGTCTTTAGAATCCCAAGTGCCAGACACCTGTTGGGCCACCAGATCTGAATCCCCAAAGCACTTAACCCGGCTTAAGTTCATCTCCTTAGCCATCCAAAGACCGTGGAGTAAGGCCTCATATTCAACTGCATTGTTAGTACAAGGGAACATTAAATAGAGGACATAACAAAACTTGTCACCTCGTGGGGAAGTTTGTATGACTACAGGCCCGAGCCCTCCAACTGCCTGGATCCATCAAAGTGAATAGTCCAATACGTGTTATCTGGCTTTTCCTATGGTGCCTGCAATTCTGTCCAATCATTGATGAAGTCCATGAGTGCTTGGGATTTAATTGCTGTGTGAGGTATGTATTTGAGCCCGTGAGGTCCAAGCTCAATAGCCCATTTGGCAATCCGGTCAGTTGCTTCTCTGTTTTGAATGATATCTCCTAGAGGGGTTGAACTGACCATTGTGATAGGATGACCCTGAAAATAATGTTTAAGCTTCCGGCTTGCCATAAACACTACATACACCAGCTTCTGCCAATGTGGATACCTCTGCTTTGATTCAATGAGCACTTCACTGATATAATAAACCGGCCGTTGAACCGGATATTCCTTGCCAGCTTCCTTGCGTTCCACCACAATAGCCATGCTAACAGCTCGGGCATTAGCAGCCACATATAGCAACAATGGCTCTTTATCGATTGGGGATGCAAGCACAGGCGGTTCAGCTAACTACCTCTTCAGATCCTCAAATGCTTTATCAGCCGCCTCGCTCCAAACAAAATCATCTGTTTTCTTGAGCATCTGATATAAAGGGATAGCCTTCTCCCCAAGACGACTGATAAACTGGCTCAAAGTCGCAATCCGGCCAGCCAAACGTTGAACATCATTGATACACGCCGGTTTAGCCGAAGATGTAATTGCTGAATTTTTTTCCGGATTAGCCTCAATGCCTCTATTTGACACCAGAAAACCCAAGAGTTTGCCTGCCGGAACACCAAAGACAAACTTTTCCGAATTGAGCATCATCTTGTAAACCCGGAGGTTGTCAAAGGTTTCTCTCAAATCATCTATCAATGTTTCCTCCTTCCTGGACTTTATCACAATATCATCCACATACGCATGAACATTGCGTCCAATCTGCTTATGAAGACAATTCCGAACACAGCGTTGATAAGTCGCCTGGGCACTTTTGAGCCCAAAGGGCATGGAGACATAGCAGAAGGCTCCAAAGGGAGTTATGAAAGTTGTCTTCTCTTGGTCCTTAACTGCCATTTTGATCTGATGATAACCAGAATAAGCGTACAGAAAACACAAACGGTCACAACCAGCCGTAGCATCAATGATCTGATCAATATGAGGGAGGGCAAAGGGGTCTGCAGGGTAAGCTTTGTTCAAGTCTGTGTAATCCACACACATACACCAAGTGTCGTTTTTCTTAAGAACCAGCACCAGATTAGCCAACCACTCTGGGTGAAAGACCTCCACGATAAACCCTGTGGCCAACAACCGAGCTACCTCCTCACCAATAGCCTTGCGCCTTTCTTCATTCAAGTGGCGGAGAAACTGCCGGACCGGTTTATACTTAGGATCAATGTTAAGTGTGTGCTTAGTGAGTTCCCTCGGTACACCTGGCATGTCAGAAGGTTTCCATGCAAAGATATCCCGGTTCTCACGGATGAACTCGATGAGCACGCTTTCCTATTTGGGATTCAGGTTAGCACTAATGCTAAACTGCTTGGATGAATCACCAGGAACAAAATCAACCATTTTAGTATTTGTGGCCGATTTAAACTTCAACGTCGGATGGTGTTCCGTAGTTGGCTTTTTTAAAGAGGTCATATCTGCCGGATCAACTTGGTCTTTATAAAACTTCAGCTCCTCCGTGGCACAAACCGACTCAGCATAAGCCGCATCGCCTTCCTCACATTCCAAAGCGATCTTCCTGCTCCCATGTACTGTGATGGTCCCTGTATGACCTGGCATTTTAAGCTGTAGATAAACATAACATGGCCTTGCCATGAACTTAGCATAAGCCGGTCGCCCAAACAAAGCGTGATACGGACTTTTGATTTTGACCACCTCAAAAGTCAATGTTTCTGACCTTGAATCATAGTCATCTCCAAAAGCCACCTCCAAGGCTATCTTGCCCACTGGATATGCAGACTTGCCAGGCACCACACCGTGGAAAACAGTGTTTGATGGTTTAAGACTCTTATCTGTCAACCCCATACGACGGAACGTATCATAATATAGAATGTTGATAATACTTCCCCCATCCATGAGTACCTTCATGAACTTATATCCCCCAACTTGAGGGGCCAGCACTAAGGCCAAGTGACCCGGATTGTCAACCCGGGTGGGTGATCCTCTCTACTCCACAAAATGGGTTGCTCAGACCAGCGCAAATACTGAGGCACCGCCGGTTCAACAGAGTTTACTACCCTCTTGTGAAGCTTCTGATCACGCTTACACAAGCTAGTGGTGAAGACATGATATTGCCCACTATTTAGCTGCTTTGGATTGCTCTGATAACCCGACTGCTGCTGCTGCTGCTGCTGGTTCCCCTGATGGTTGTAACCTCCTTGGTTGCCATGGTTCCCTTGATTACTGTGTCCGGTTTGATTGCCCTAAAATCCTGAACCGAAGCTATCGCCTCCATAACCCGGCCCGTGGAAACCACCTCCTGAACCGTCGGGCGGGCCATTATCGTACTGAAACATATTGGAATTCTTGAAATCCCGCATGATGTAACAATCCTTCCAAAGATGTGATGCTGGCTTCCATGCTTCGGACAGGGTTGATTTAACAGGTGCTCCAAATTGGGGCCTGAACCTCCGCCCCTCTGGGGCTGCTTACCCTTACGACGCTGACCATTCTCCTGAGCATTGGTGTTAGCCACAAAGTCCAGACTATTGTCGGCCTTGCATTTACCAATGTTCCCATGGTCTGCCGGATTATCTTGCTGGCCCTTGGTGTTGCCGTTCTTTTTCCCTTTCCCCGGTTTGTCCTCCTCTGAGTCAGGGTCTTGGGTATTATCTGAATCAGCATACTTAACCAAAGCGGCCATAAGTGTTGACATATCATTGCAGTGATGTTTGAGCCTTCCTAACTTCTGTTTGAGTGGCAGAAAATGGCAATTGCCCTCCAATGTTAGCACTGTGGTATCTGCATTGATACGATCCAATGAATGCAGAATAGCTGAGACCCGCTTTATCCAATGGGTCGTGGACTCCCCATCCTCTTGGACACAAGCGGCCAGATCCACAATTGACATGGGTTGCATACAAGTATCTTTTAAGTTCTGGATAAACCAGTGCTTCAATTCGGCCCATGATCCCATAGAATTAGTTGGTAAGCTTTTTAACCAAGTGCGAGCTGTTCCTTCCAACGTCATGGTGAAGTATTTAGCACATACTGCTTCATCCACATCCAACATCTCCATTGCCATCTCATAGCTCTCACCCCATGCCTCTAGTTGCAGATAGGCGGTATAATTGGGTACCTTACGAGGTCCTTTGAAATCCTTGGGCAGTCTCACATTACGCAAAAGCGGGGGTAAGACACGGCACCCCTAAGGAACTGAATACCACACCTAGCTCCACTGAAGCGGTAGGGTGAACCGGAGTAGGTTGACGGGCTCCGTGCAGAGCTGCTAACCCGGCCTCTCGACGCGCGCGACCATGGCCTACCACATCCTGTGCATTAGCACCTTCCCCTGCTGGGTCGTGCCCTCGCGGCGGATTATGGTGACGTGCGCTGCTTGATACGGCCGGTTCATCCTCAACGTGCCTACTATAGCTCCGGCTTGGGCGGGGGTGGAATGGATCCTCTCGTGGCTGTGTGAATATGCCTGCTGCTGGTTTAGAGCTGTTTGAAGGAGATCTCTGGCCCGTCGTGCCTCAATTGCAACTGGTGACTCGCCGTCGGTTGGGAGGGCCACCAATCGTGAAGCGGCGGCCACAATGTTGTCCAACGGGTTGGAGTAATGCCCGGGAGGTGTTGGAACATACTATGGCACAACGTTGTTCTGACGAGGTGGGTCCATCGTGCGCAGCTGAACCGGCGCTCCTGTTCCTGGCGCCTCCGTTTGGTTTAATATTGGCTGGTTAATAGTTCATGCTCCTGGCATATTGAAGAGATTTCGTGGATCATAACCCGACGGGAGATGCGATCGGTATATTCTTCTCATGACTTCTTCGGCATCGTTCTGATCCAGCGTAATCTGGTATGCCTGAGCTTCCAACTCGGCCCGTTCTGTAGCCATCCTAGCCTTCTCTGCCGCTAGGTCCGCTTTAGCCTGAGCTATCTGATCTTCCACCTTTGCAATCTCCGCGTTGTGCTGATCCCGGGCTGCTGCATCCACCTCTGCGGCCATCAATGTTGCCAAAGTGTCGAACAAGTCAGACAGGACTTGAGCCAGAGGCAGCGCAGAGCTTCCTGCCCCCGCTGGCGTGGCCGTTGTTGATCCAGAGAATTGCTGCGGCGGCTGATGAGTGAGGCGCTGACTGTGTACTGGCCATGAAGATAGCGGCCCGGTTTGGCAGATCTGGATAGTCCAGAATACTGTTGCCCTCGGAACCTCCACTAATCCAGCCATCCTGCAACTGATAGAGCGATTCGGTCTCTCCAGAAGACTCGTCGTCGGAACAGACAACGGTTTCTCCATCGGATGCCGGTCCGTCCTCGCATTCTGCTCCATGGATGACACCTACGAAAACATGCTTCGCCATGGGCTGAACTGGGGAATGGCTTGCACGCTGAGTCGTCTCGATGATGTCGGTGCAGGTGTCCGGCTCAGGGCCCGGTTCGCCAATCTTGCCGATGAAGACGTGAATCCCACCAAAGGGGACCCGGTACCCGTATTCGATGGAATCGGCCTCGGGGCCCCATCCTGCGTTGTCGATGTAGAGCTTGCTACAATGACTCTTTGTCATCTGGCCCACAGCGTATCCCTTGAGTCCATCAAAAGTGCCCTTTAAGAACTCGAAACCATCGTGCGATAGCCCCACGGTGGGCGCCAACTGTCATGGGATTGTCATGGCAGATGTCCTCAAGAAAGGATTTAGTCGTGGAGCCATCGCAACGGGTTAGCTTAAAGGGGTTAAACCGGACAAGGGGACATGGGGAGTTTATACTAGTTCGGCCCCTTCGATGAAGGTAAAAGCCTACGTCTAGTTGTGATTGGTATTGCTAGGGTTTCGAAGACCAGGGAGCGAATCCGCTTTATCTGGCTCTCGAGTTATTGTCTGTCCCTAAACCACTGTCGGGTCGTCCCTTTATATACATAGGTTGACGCCCGCCGGTTTACAGAGTCCCGAAGCTGGATCATAAACGTGTCCAGTTCGGTCTCTACACTTCCTATCTTACAATGCAAGTTACATAATTAGTTCGGTTTACATCTACAGGCCTTAACTCGCCTCTGGGCCCTGGGGCCTTCATAAAGCGCCATCATCCTTACATCTTCATGGGCTTCTAATCTTCATAAAGCTAACAAGGATCGAACATGCGACCAGGGCCTTCAAGCCGCACGTCAATAGGAAACATACGTAGAACAGCAATGCTTGTTGTACCTCCCTTTATTCACATAATGTTTTTATATTACCATAGCCTATTTAATTGATAACATGTCATATTATTTCTAGTACTATTCGCCTTCACTTACTGGTGGGTTCCATGTGTGCTCTCTCTCTCCTCCCCTTCTGCGTTTAGACGCACGGGCAAACATGAAGAACTCGCGGGCGATGTTGTCGTTGACCATATCTCGACGCATTCATAAGTTACGCCACCAGTTTCATGTGCTAGCAGTACTAGTTAGTGTGTATGTTCAATGCACGTTAATTTGGAAGTATATTAAGTGCATGCAGATATTAAGTTGGATATTATTTGCGTGTTATTATGTGATTAGCACTATTTTTGGCATGAAATTAAATGCACACTAAACGTGTTGAGCGCTCGACATTGAAGCAGTCTAGGTCGTTGGATGACAAGGAATACATGTGGCTTCATGACGTTTTATATTTAATTTGATACGGCTCTAGCAGAACATTCAATCGATCAAACCGTAGATTTCGTTCAGTCTGACTCCAACTTTAAATTATACGACAATTGATCTAAAATAAATGGAAATGATAAACGATCATATTTTAAGAATGGCAATCCGAACGTTTTTCATGGAAAATTTAGATTACGCGACTGCGGCGGGGGTGTCTTGCGGTGGGAAGCGGCTCCTCTGTTGTGCTCTGTGTGTCGTTGGGCTACTGACCGATGGCGACGGCGGCGTCTTGCACCGTTGTTGGCGTACTCCTGGACGTTGGCCCTAGCTTCAAGGAAGGCCACAATGTTCTGGACTTCAGTCTCCAGGAGCGAGTCAACTGGCGGGAGGAGGCGACTAGCGTTGATCCAAGGAAGCGGTCAACGGCGGCCATCCATGCCGCTGAGGGGGCACTAGCACCCGCGCGGGGACAGGCGTTGTCAACGATGCGGCGGAGACATTCGTGTGCACCGGCACCGGCACGGACATGCATGTCAGTGCATGCGCAGGCGCATGCACTGGCACAGGCATGCGCGTCAGTGCATGCGCAGGAGCATGAGCTGCCAGGTGCACGGGCACGTGAAAGTCGGCGGGGACCTCGTGGAACCACGTGGCATCAAGCTCGGCGACAATGTGTGGCTCCCAGCCCATCAATGCCACGGGCATGGGCACTGGCGCAGTCGGGGCGACGGGGGCCGGAACGGGAGCGGGGACAGGCGCGACGTCTTCCCGCAAGGCCAGTTCAAGCTCGTCCCAAAGCGCCTTATGTTCTTGAGACTCCGGCTGGGTGTCTTCCTCAGGAAACTGGAAGACTAAGGGCAGACCATCGTGATGCTGCACGACGTACGTTTAGGTCAGGCTGGTTGGAGGTAGATGACAGGAGAATCGGAGAGAATGAGAGAAGATTGTAGCGATACCTGGTAGTGCAGGGTTGATTTTAAACTGCGGCACCGGCGACAATAAAAGTGGGAGCAGTTGGGACGAAGGTGGGCGGCGGAGCCTGGTCAAAGGGCTCGCCTCCTGGTGAGCCTGCACAACGGTCTGCTCGCACGCCTCCCTGTCAGCCGGCGCAGCGGTCTACACGCTTGCTCGGACGGCACCTGACGATGAGAAGCGGTAGTCATGGCGGCACGTAGTGGTAGCGGTAGCGGTAGTGGTGGTAGTAGTAGTAGTAGTAGTAGTAGTAGTAGTAGTAGTAGTAGTAGTAGTAGTAGTAGTAGTAGTAGTAGTAGTAGTAGTAGTAGTCGTAGTCGTAGTCGTAGGAGCGGTAGCGGTAGCGGTAGTGGTAGTGGTAGTAGTAGTAGTCGTAGTCGTTGTCGTAGGAGCGGTAGCGGTAGCGGTAGTGGTACTGGTAGTGGTAGTAGTAGTAGTAGTAGGCTCAACATGGATTTCACATTTCATGGTATCCCTGCTAAGTTTTTCAATGCAAATTCAAATTTAAAAGATGAACAATATGGAGGTGAGAAAACTTTGTATGTATCAAGCATATGACCAGACACACACACACGAACACAACAATAATCCAATAAGTATAGTGCGTCTATTTTTCCAAACCATGCATGTATGACACGAATTCAAAGATACTCCTTCTGTCCCTAAATATTAGTCTTTTAGAGATTTCAACAAGCGACTACATACGGAGCAAAATGAGTGAATCTACACTCTAAAATATGTCTATATACATCCGTATGTGCCAATCCACTTGAAATCTCTAAAAAGACTAATATTTAGGAACGAAGGAGTAAAATGTAAGACATGCATGGTCCTCAATTAAATATTTAAAACGAACATGAAACTGAAACATGAATATTAAGTCTACTACTACAGTACATGCAAATGTTGTGTTTAATTAGGCGGAGCTATGATTGTCGGGGGTCACCCCCTCGACCTTAGATAAAATTGCGAATCTCTGTTTAGGGTTGTTTAGACTATATTTGTCCCCACCCTCCCAACCACCGATTGGTTGTGCACCCCCACCCCTCCTCCCCGGGAGAATATCATGTGCCCCCATACCTCCGATGCTATATGCCGATATGAGTTTCTTGGAGCTTGTAGATCTGAGATATAGCAGCTCACATGATGTCTTAATATTTTTATAGGAAACCCTGATGAGTTTGAGAATTGCACACAATTTGTACAAAAACTACTCAGATGTCCTTGGATCCCATATCCAACGACCTCGAAGCTCGTATCACCGTAGCATCTAAGATGAAGGAGGACATCATATTCTCTTGTATGTAAGAATATCTTGTGCTACCACACCTTAGATGCTTTGGTGATACAAGCTCTTTGGAGCCATTGGATTTGTGACCCAATGCCTCCTCGGTGGTTTGAATGGTTTTTTGCAGAAAAGCCCCCAAAGAGTTCGGCCAATGCTTACAAGCACAAAGACTGCTCAGATGCCATTGGATCTCAGATCAAACGACCTCAAAGCTCGTATCACCGTAGCATCCAAGCTGCGAGAGGACCTTGTGTTTTCTCGCACGGGAGAATATGAGGTGCTCCCGCATCATAGATTCTATGGTGATACGAGTTCACGGAGATCTAACGGCCCACAGTAGGAGGTTTGAATGTTTTTGCAATATACGGCTGAGAGAGTTTGGGAATTGCGCAGAAAGTACAAGTACTACACATGTGCCATCTGATAACTAATCATACGACCTAGATGCTCATATCACCGTAGCGGGTAATTAAGCTATGGGGAGCACCTAATATAAGCAACGGGAAGCCGTTGGATCCAAGATGCAGTGGCACACACGAGGCCTGAATGTTTTATTTGCAAAAAACCTTTGGAGAGTTTGGAAATTGCGCATAATTACAAAGACTACTCCCAAGACATTGGATCTCACTTCCAACGGTGTAAAAACTCATATCACCATAGCACCTAAGCTGCGGGGTGGATGTGATATTCTATGCCGCTGTCATTTTTGTTTGTAAACTTGCAAAATACGTGTAACTTGTGCCATTACTTGTCTAACCACACAAAGTGTTTGTTCAAAAAAACCATCCTACACTGAAATATCGGAACAACACATGGGGGTCCCACTTGTCATTAATCAAATTTGGACCTAAAACTAACAAATCTAAAAGACGAGGTTCAAACTGGAAACCTGGACTACAAAGCGTAAGTCGATAGCCTGAAACAACAACATTTGTTGCCTTTGTCCCATAACTTGATTTTATACAATATTACATTGAGGAGAGTAGAGGGAGTGCCTCGTCTACACGTGCATGACGGTTGACTCACTTACTGGTGGGTCCCTGGTCTGTGATCTCTCTCTTCTCTCCATCGTCTAACCTTTGCACGGGAACACACGAAGAGCTGCGCTAGCTTGCCGTGGTGTTATTGCAACTAAAAAAAGCTTGGAAAATAGAAGAATCTCCTAGAACAAGAGATGTTGTGGCTGGTCGAGATGGAGCTAACCACACCTATCCTCTGTGCCATGTTAGCATGATGAAGCTGTGTGGCTAGTGGGGTGTTTTCGACCGACTGGCTAGGTCCCGAGGTCGAACCACAGGTACTACGTCTGATACAGTAAATTTTTACATGCACATTTTTCCTCCGTGGCAAGACATGGAACACACTACCGCGTGGTTTCAGGGTCCTCCCGGGTGGTGCACGCATATATTCTCCCTGATGTGGCACACCCTACCGCGCATTTTCGCCGAAGCAAGTAAATAAATGAGTCGTCAAATCATGAAAGACCACTTTTCCCGCCGAGTACATCAGTGAAGCACGGTGGCTAGCTAGTTGGGCTAGTTCAAACGATTAGCTAGGCCGTCGCCACATTTGTTTTTTCACCCCTTTGTTTATCTACTTGCCGGCAGGTAAATTTAAACATCCACCACGGCGTTGCTCTGGTGTTTGAGTGCGGCAAGATTTTTAATTTTTTGATTGACGGGAGCAGGCGCGGCAGGATTTTTAATTTTTTGATTGACGGGAGCAGGCGCGGTAGCAATTAGTCACGATGACTCCGCGTGTAAAACCCACTGCTCCCTGATGTGAGAAGTCGTCGACTAGTGTTTTACCATGGTGAAAACCAAAAGATTCCCCGCTCCTCGGCTGGCTCCCTCCGCCTTCCCGTAGATTGCATTGCCTTTCAGCCGTTTTGCCCACTGCATCACCAATGTCGTGCGCCTCGAGAAGCAGAGGGACTTCGGTGGTGTTTATGTGCCCTCTGCATGGGCATAACCATGTCTCGACGCAACATGACCATTGGATCAAACCCAGACGGTGCAGATCAGTCACTGTAGCACAAAGTGTGTGGGTGTGTTTGGTTGCATTCTCATCTCAATATAGTGTTTAAGTCACCTTACAAAAACCAAATAATCTCAAGCACTTAGGCACGGCACATTAACTCCCTGCCCGTTTCTTGTTTTGTGACATATCAACCAATAAGATACGTGGGCCATGCATGCTTTCAACGACTTGAGACTAATAAACATGACATGTAGTGGTTAGTTCATTGCATGCAATGCTATTAATTAGCAAAAAGACATTAATTTTTCTCGTTTTCCTCTCCGCCTTGGTCGTAGTGCACAACGTAAGATGACTTACACACCTAGACGGAGTAGTTGTTTCCTCTTCATGTATTTGTGTTAACTTACTACTGTGGACTCATGCACCCTTCATGCACTCTGCCAAACACCCAAAATTGGGTCGAGAAGGGAACTTTTTCTCCCATCCCGTGCACCCTTCATACACCCTGCCTAACACTATTCGTGCTTCATATGGTTCATGTTTCGTGGAGTACTATAGCACCATACTCTCCGTGCATTGTAGACCTAGTTCTGGTAACATTGATCTCACCGTTCATTCTCGACGGGACAGTCGAGAAAGCGATACTATGTTACTACATTACTGTTCATATAGTTGACATGTGCACAACATCATTTGTTGTCGTCATATCTTACTACACTAGCAACAAGATTATGTAGTACTGATGTATGAACCACTGCACATGCCTAGTACTAGGAGCACTGTGTATGTTCAAGTGGCTGTCGTGTTTCGCAATCCTCCGTCGTAAGAGTGGAAACGCTTGCTATAATCATTTTTTTCTTCAGAAAAACAGTGGACACGCTCTACCGTGCAGATCCTCCTCCAGCCATGCACTAAATTACTCACTTTCGCCGACGTGTGGGACAGCCAGCATCAGGGTCCACCAGCCATGCACTAAATTACTTCGTAGTAGAGTGACGGTAGACTACCCTGATCGAAGCGCCGCAGTAATGCCCAATGAGCCGTCAAATCACAAAACCCCCTCTTTTCCAGCAGTAAGTTGGACGGACGAAGCAACCATCATTTCACTCTTCTCTCCCAGCTTCCTCTCTACCCAACCCTCGCTTCTCCCTCATCTTGTTCCTCATTTCTTCAAGAAAACCCCGACCTACTTCTGCCATTGTTCTTCTCTCCCAAAGAAGGAAAGGTGAGCGCATCAATGGTGTTGATTCTGGCCAAGGCCCGGTCTTGCAACCCCGAGACTGATCCTATAACTCCCTCTCTTTTCTTCTTTTGGGTTTGTGATTATGGTTTCTTTTCTTTTATTTCTATTTGATAGTTTCTTGATGGACGCTGGAGCACCGGCCGAAGTGGTGTCTATGGCTCTGGCCAAAACCGTCGAGGCTCATGGTACGAAGAAGCGCAAGCACCCCGCCAAGACTACCGTAGACAAGCTCAAAGCCATCGCCCTTTCCAAGCCCCCCTCTCCGGGATCCCTCATTAAGCATGTCCAGGTAATATCTCTTCTTGACGATCTTTTTCTCGATCTTGATCATGTTTTTTCATCTAACATGCAGTACTAGTACTAGTAGTACAACTTTTTGGGTGATCCTGCATATGATTTTTGTGTGCCAAATGACGGTTCTAAATTTCTCTTTGACCAAAACATGCGAGAAGTTGACACTGATTTCTTATAGATTACTTTCAACTAGTACTTTATGAACATCAGTGCTACCTTTGAAGAGGGTATATTTGCCTCGGTAACTTGTGTTATGGATATTGCAAGTAATCCCTCTGCTCTCAATGCTTTGAAGACATGTTCTATAGTGTCTTTGTTCACTCATTTCTGTGCGTATATGTAGTCATATATGGAGTATAATATCGAAAATCATCTTATATTTCTGAAGGAGGTAGTAATCAAATATGGTTTTTGTTTGAATTAGAACCAGTTCCGCGGTGGAGATGAAGTTCTCAAAGTCATGACGTGTGAACTGGAAGACCTGAGGATGAGTTCTACTGCTAAACTATCTAGCTGATGTGTCCTTGTCGGCATGTGTCCTGAACTAGTGTTTTCCTGTAGCATTGTTGTCAGGCATGTTCTCGAGGCTGTACTCGACCACAACAATTTCCTAGCTGTGCCTTCGATTACGAAGGGTGTGGTTCTTGTAAAGCTTCCCAACAAATCTGATGCGGCTTGTCTTCATGATCATGTTTATGAGTGGAAAGACCACTCTGTTAGGTTCTCCAAGGTTGACAAGATGGTGATGGTGCATGTAGACATCTCTCATGAAGTCCATGGCCTAGTCAGTTATGCGGGGTTCATCCCATAGGTCGGTGGCAAGAAATAGTCTATAGAGTTTAATTAGTGCAACTTTGCTTGTCTGTAGTAAGTACTATTGTTCAGTACTTGATTTGTGTTTGTGAACCCTGTATTGTTTATTAGTACTGCCGCTTTTGGTGTGTGGTCAGTACTGAGAACAGTCTATGTTAATGTTTGTCCACTCAATTCAGTCTGTATATTTTGAAGTATCCAGATTATCTTTATTGTGAGGACAGTTTATCAATTATTGTTACACTCCAATATCTGTATGAATTGCAGGGTTTATCGCACCCACCAGGATTTCCAGTCCCATGGATGTTCAGTCCATACGATTTGTCATGACCTTTGGACTGTCCTGCTTGTGGGAGTAGGCGGGGCCCCTGCATGCCACCCGTAGTTGGACGGTCAATCTTCTGTTTAGTACTTCAACATAGTGATTTCCTGGTAAGGATTCACTCGTGTCACATCAAGTAAATCTTATTGATTTACTGTCTAAATCTTATTGATTTAATGTCATGTTTTCTTTATTTTCCTGTAATTTTACGATGCAGGTTTTGCCATGTGACATTCATCATAGAATAAACCGTTTGGTTTGCTCTACGATGGCTATTTTTGCAGGGTTCACTTCTTATGTCGTGTCAGTAACGAAGGCACTGTCCATCACTTATATTACTGGAAAAAATTAGATCAGTCTGTTGTCTGAGTACAAGCTAAATCCCTATGATGAACTGTAGTTTGGTTTAACAAAAACGCCACAATTAGTCCTTCTCGCGTTTAAAAGAAATGAAGAAAAAACCGGATCACGGTCACGAAGCCTAGTCAAGTTAGAAAGCTGATCATAGCAGACCAGACATGATCGCCGCTGTCTCGCACATCGGTACCACCTTCAGCAACGGATCGAGCACTAGCAGTTGCTCTAGCACTGACAGCGGCAACAGCTCAGTCTGATCCAGCTGAGGATTGGGCACCGACCGCGTCAGCGGATCAGGCTGATCTACCAAAGGATTGGGCATCGACACCGGCACCTGCTCCGACACCGGCACCAGCTCTACAAGGAGCACCATCTCCGGCAGCAGCGGCTTCGGCACTTGCACCAACACTTGCACTTGCATATGCTCCGACCCATGCAACGGCAACCGAACGAGCAGTTGCACTAGCAACAAACTGGGCTGCAAATCGCAGTTCATATACCAAAGTCCAATGTTGTTTCACATGATTCACTATGTTGATCTAACTGTTTGGGTATGTCTTCTTGTTTGCAAATAGAGAATTCCTAGAGCAACGACGGAGTCGTTCAACAATCCGGGCGACAGCGGCCAAGTTTCTCTTGCCATGCGCAGCCTTGGTGTGAATGAACCTGCTCAATAAACCATAAGTACAAAGGATGGTCGCATGATGATTGATGCTAAAGGATGGTCAAGGTTCAAATCTAAATCATATCTTGCAGTAGGGGATGATGTCAAAATCGAACTTCCTCGGCAAGGAGAGCTGGTCTAATTCAACTTTGAAATTCTTCAGTACTATCGAACTGATCTATCCGCCGAGAGATTTTGATGTGATACTCTGGCATGGTGAAACAAGTGTCCTGTGTGTATAAGTAGTACGACAGTATCATTGATAGAATTGCAATTCTGATTGCTGGTTAGGAACTGTCGTTTGATTTCATTCCAACAGATGTTGTGCTTTATTCAATTTTGCGTATTCGCCTTGCGACAGCATCTAAAACCAGCGCCGTACCAAACACTTGCAATATGAAAAGCGCTGAGGTAGAACACACGGGCCCCCAAACATGCAGGCCCACCGGCTTGTGGCCCAAAGTCCAGAACTGTGAGCCTGTCTAAGTATTTCTGAGCTGAACCCCCATAATGCTCGTGCGTTGCACGTAACATCAAGATGCATTTGTATGAGTATTATATCTTGTGAGAGAAAAGGATGAATGAGGGAAGGCCTTATTGGAAAATGTGGGGAGGTGTGTGGGTACCTTTTTGCAAAATTGCCATAGTTTCCTTCCTATCTGTCAGATATAAATCAGACGGCCTATATTGCAGGATGACAGGCACACCATCATCACCAACTCGTCTATACCGTGTTAAAAAACTCTTTTTTTATAATTATATATGTTATATATATTCCCCTTGATTTTTCTTATGTATAAAGTTGTGGTATAAAAGGTCTTTATATTTCTTTAAAGAGGGAATATCTCTCTGTCAAAAATATATTTATGTGTAATAACTAGTTACTCCTGTCTTTCTACTTCCTTGCGCTGATATGTGGGGCATCCGTCAATGGGGTCCACATGCCATATGCACCAAATTAGAGTGCATAATTGCATGGTAGACACACCCCGGTCGTAGCGCCGCATTAATGCCCAATGAGCCGTCAAATCACAAAAAAACCCACCTTTCCACCTTTAGCAGTAAGCTGGACGAACGAAGCGGAAATATTTCACTCGGCCTGAATCCCTTCTCCCTTGTCTGCTTGTCCAAAGAAAACCCCCGCTCGACGATTGCATAGGGTTTTCTCATGGAGAACCTGGTACGAATTCTTCATCCATCCCCAATAAATCCAAGTCCCTTGGTTGCGGGTACTTCTAGGATGGCAGCCGCCGCCATTGATGCATTTTTCTTCCTACTAAATCTAATGTGTTTCATTTGCAGTGCCCAAAGTGCGAGGACCCTACAGGTTTCTGCGCCCTCGGCGAGAAGCCACACTTGTTCCTTCTCATCCTAACATAGGATTTTAAAACACGCACAGTATGTTCCTAGATTCGTCTTTTCTATCTGGGAGGGTGGGGTTTTTTGAACATGATGTCGACTAATTTGGAAATTTGGATTGCTATATTTGGATAAAAGGTACTAGTACCATGGTCAACACTGACGTGAAGGAGGAAAGTATTTCTAGATTTGGATATAGGGAATACATTGTGTTCTCATATTATTTTTCCTGCAGTGCATTCCTTGCTCTGCCAGAACACATGTACTCAAGATGCTCAGCCTTGCCATAACTGAATACACCAGTTTAATGGTAACAGTGAAGACAAGCTATGGATATAAGTTTTGAGTTGGGTTCATGAACTAAGAAGATTGCTACTTTTTTATGGCCGAACTTGGATAAACTTTCTCAAGTGTTACGGACTGAAAGTTGGCACACGAATTTTGATGGAAATAGCAGAACCTGGTCTCATCTTCACTGCGATCTTCCACCCCGATGTCGTTCCAATTGTTCATCCATGTTAGTTTTGTATCTGGTTCTTGCTTGTTGCCTCAATTACTTCTTAATCCACCTATTCTGTCTAACTGATCACAATTTAACTTTAGAAGTAGCAACGAATCTCTCACGAAGATGCTATTTCTAACTAATATTTTCTTATAATTGGTGGCACGTGTAGGTTTTTTCAGAGTTAAGCAAGCTGCTCGTTTGTTATTCTATAACAACTCGGCTGTTACTGATGGCACTGAAGTTGACTGGGATGACATCCACAAGTTCCTACACTTTATTGATCGTCTTGAGGTCCTTGTGGGGCATTTCAATGGTGGAAGGCCACGTGGGATATGTGTGCCACTGCTGCACTCGTTGAACAGGTCCAATTGTGTCGAGAAACTTATGGTACGAGCTATTTTCCGTTATATATGTTGTTCATAAACTATTGCTTATACATAGTTTTACAGTTGTGATCTTCTTGAAACAGAAACTGCCCAGTTCTATTGTTCCTATACAGATGCCCGACCATGGTCGGGTCAGACTTGCGCTTGGTCACAACATGATGTTTATGTCGACCTACTCTATTCCCCTTGGAGGTGAGAAGATACTTATTCATGGGTGGTCTCAAATAATGAAGGCCCGTCCATCTTGGAGAATAGGACAGAAGATTATGTTCCTGCTTTTCCATGGATCTAAAGCGAATATCCTGTTTATTGACCACATTGCGAGATGAAGCAGCTTTCAGAAGGTTGTGGATGCGCGGGGTGGCAGCTGGGCCTTGTCCTCAGGCTTGGTGGCCTCACCCTTGGTTAACTGTAGGCAAAGTAGCACTGTTCGAGGCGTGCTTTGTACGGTTGAACCTGTATAAGTACTCATACTGCTTTCAGCTATGGTTGTTAAGTGCCCCTGCTGGTTTCAGTTAAGGTTGTTAAGTACAACTGCTACTTTTATAGTATATCGTGTTTCTTCAGTCCGGTCTTCCTCCAGCCGCCAAAACCAAACCAGCGCCGGCGGGGCCGCCTGCTTCCGCCTCCCACTACTGGTTGCGCCTCAGCGCAAGCATCGCCGCCCCACCGTCTCCTAAATCGTTCACGCCGACGTACGAGGCCTCGCCGTCATCCACCGCGCGCTTTGGTGTGCTCGCTACTGCGCCGCCCTCTCGCATTGTCAACATGGTCAACAAACAACAGGAATCGGCAGAAGTACGTGCAGAGGATGACATTAGGGCCCACCATGTCAGTGTATGGAAAAATAAAATGCTTCCTCCTAGTGTTTTCCTGACATCTGGGACCCATGACATTGTGAGCGTATATAGTCAATAGACAAGAGAACAGCACAAGATCGGCTGACACCTGGGACGTAGCAGCTCGAGCAGTATTTTTTTGTTATTGTTGAGACGGAGCAGGGTTTGAACTGGGCTGTGGCCCGTCTAGCCCAGGTTTATATGTTATGTTCACCATGTGACCAGCCCAGCTATTTTTTCTTTGTGAAAATGAGCCCAATTTATTTTTTCTGAAGAATACCCAATCCAGGCCTACTTATTTTTCTACGCCCTGATGGGCTGCAACTCTTTCAAGACGCCTGCAAACCCTGAAAGTAATATAAAATGGGTTGTAAATATAAAAACATATGACAAATTGGCAATTACTTTATAATTTCTGAATTTTTTTCACATTTTCAGATCCCTATTTCACTGGGCATTAACCTAATTTAAATATATATTCAAAGTACTTTAAATCTGGCTCGACATTTCGGTATTAAAAATAGTTTGGAAGCCACAGAAATATGCGAAATTGGCCCTGGCCAACCAAAAAAATGGACTGCAATAAATTGCATAAGAAGTCGCAATGAGCTATATATAAATTATTAAAAAAGAGGGAATGGTCTGACTTATGGGCCTATTAAGTTGACGCGTATGCAAGATTTTTTTAGTTATTATATACATCAACAAACAATTCTAGCAGACGTAACCGTTGGATGTCAATCCAACGACCGTTGTGTTTCTTCAGTCTCTGATCTTCTTGCTCCAGCCGCCAAATCCAGTGCCGGTGGGACCGCCTGCTCCCGCCTCCCGTGCAGGCCTCACCACCCCCTACTACTCCCATCGCTGGCCAGGGCATCCCTCTACTCACCCACACCCCTATTATTCTGCGGCGACGGCAGCCTCACACCGCAGCCGAACAAGTGAACCCTCGTACTCCTCTCCGCGTGGGCATCCACTGTCGTGTCTTCCCTGGCTCCGCGTCGTCTCCTTCCTAGGCCTCGCCATCGTCCACCGCCCTGGTGCTCTCGGTGCGGCGTGGTCAACGTGGTCAAGGAACGACTTCCATCGGAAGAGTACTGTCGTGGAGAGGCTGACAGCTAGGTCCACGGCAGCCGCAAGGAAGTGCCTCCTTATTACGCGGAAAATAGTTATTCCTCCACCTGATAACAGGGACCCACCGGACGGGCCACCGTATTTGGCTAAAAAAATGTTTCCCCCTGACTGCTGGGACCCACCGGAGGGGCCACGGTATTTCGTGAAAAAAACGTTCCCCCCGCTATTAGCTCGGACCCACCGGAAGTGCCTCCTTATTACGCACAAAAAAATGAATACTCCCCCTACTAGTTGGGACCCACCTTGGTGGGAGGCTGACTTGTGGGCCTACTAAGTTGACGGGGACGGAGTGCTTTGTCAACTTAGTCAATATGAACGATTCTAGCTCCTGTGACCGTACGATGTCAATCCAACGGCCGTAGTGCTTCTTCAACCTCTGGTCTTCTTGCTCCATCCGCCCAAACCAGCGCCGGTTGAGCCTCGTGCTCCTGCCTCCCGTGGCCGGCTGCGATGCGGAGGAGGTCTCACCGCCCCCTACCACTCCCATCGATGGCCAGGCCATCTCTCTACTCACCCACACCCCCTGTTATTCTGTGGCGACGGCAGCCTCACACCGCAGTGAACCAGTGAACCCTCATACTCCTCTATGCGTGGGCATCCACTGTCGCATCTTCCCCGGCTCCGCGTCGTCCCCTTCCTAGGCCTCGCCGTCGTCCACCGCCCTGGTGCTCTCGGTGTGGCGGGGTGTCGGTGTCAAAACCGGCGGATCTCAGGTAGGGGGTCCCGAACTGTGCATCTAAGGCCGATGGTAACAGGAGGCATGGGACATGATGTTTACCCAGGTTCGGGCCCTCTTGATGGAGGTAATACCCTACGTCCTGCTTGATTGTTCTTGATAATATGAGTATTACAAGAGTTGATCTACCACGAGATCAAAGAGGCTAAACCCTAGAAGCTAGCCTATGGTATGATTGTCTATTGTCCTACGGACTAAAACCCTCTGGTTTATATAGACACCGGAGGGGGCTAGGGTTACATAAGGTCGGTTACAATGGAGGAGATATACATATCCGTATTGCCTAGCTTGCCTTCCACGCCAAGTAGAGTCCCATCCGGACACGGGACGAAGTCTTCAATCTTGTATCTTCATAGTCCAACAATTCGGCCAAAGGATATAGTCCGGCTGTCCGGAGACCCCCTAATCTAGGACTCCCTCAGTAGCCCCTGAACCAGGCTTCAATGACGATGAGTCCGGCGCGCAGTGTTGTCTTCGGCATTGCAAGGCGGGTTCCTCCTCCGAATACACCATGGAAGAGTTTGAATGCAAGGATAGTGTCCGGCCTTGTAAAATAAGTTCCACATACCACCGTAGAGAAAATAATATTTCCACAAATCTAATCTGCTAACACGTTTTGACAGCATGACATCACACCATGGCCCGGTTATTATTCGAACCGCTTTTCTCAACCAGCTCCGCACATATCGTGAGGCGGTTTTCTTGATACGTCTTGTCAAAGCAGAGATCATGTTCCCCTTATCAAGGGATTCTCATCAATACGGACGTGGGTAACCCAACCGCGCCATCAATTACGGCGCCTGGGGAATAAGCGGTTTTGCCAGGCAAGTGGGGAGACACATCGCCTCCTCCACCCTTATAAAGGGACAAAGATTTACTTTTTTCACCCACGCCTTCTTCCTTCTCGCTTACCCATTCATGCACACTCGAGCTCTAGTGCCCAAGCTCACGTTCTTCTTCTCAAACCACTCCAATCATGTCCGGAGCAGGAGGCAAGTGGATGGTCTCCTCCGTCACGGAGGAGAACATCAAAAAGTTACGGGAAGCCGGATACTTGGCCGCGGATATCGCGCACCGGCTGCCAAATGCGGGGCAGATCGTCCCCACGCCCGAACCCCATGAGAGGGTAGTTTTTCTTACCCATTTCGTCCGTGGACTGGGATTTCCTCTCCACCCGTTTGTCCGTGGGCTCATGTTCTACTATGGGCTGTATTTTCATGATCTGGCCCCCAATTTCATCCTCAACATCTCGGCGTTTATCGTCGTGTGCGAGGCCTTCCTTGGCATTAGGCCCCACTTCGGCCTATGGCTGAAAACCTTCAATGTTAAACCGAAGGTGGTGGGTGGCCAGCAAGCAGAGTGTGGAGGCGCCATGGTGGGCAAGATGCCTAATGTCACCTGGCTCGAGGGCACCTACATGGATACCATAAAGGGGTGGCAATCGGGGTGGTTCTACATCACCAAGCCGCGCGACTCCAACTGGGTGGCGGCCCCCAAATTTCGATCTAGAATCCCCACGCGGCTCACCTCCTGGAAAAAGAAGGGCCTGTCCTGGGGTTCTTCGGTAGAGCTGACCGGACTCCAAACCTGCATCTAGAACATGATGAACAAGAAAATCAAGCTCATCGACATGGTCCAGGTTATGCTCTTCCGTCGGATCCTTCCGTGTCAACGACGGGCATTTGTTTTGTGGGAGTTTGACTCGGCCAAGCACCAGACGCCGCGAGAGCCCTACGACACGACGCACGAGGACATTTGGAGGGTGCTGTTCAAGAGCGCCGAGATGCCTCCCTCCCTCACCGAGGACCGCGGACTCAACACAAAACGCCGCGCCCATCCGGTAGGCTTTTATATCTCTCATGGTATTTATTTGCCCCGGTTTAGTTATGTGCTGGATCTAAGCTTCCATGCCATTAACAGGACTGGATAGAGAAAGTGGAGCAGCTTGATTGTCCAACCCCCTGCCCGAAGATCCTGCAGACGCTCTTCTAACGAAGATGCTGCCTCCGGCACCTTACGAGGTGCCGGCAAAGAAGGCCACGAAGAAGGCCACGGGGACCCGAAAGGGTCTCCGGCGCAAGGTTATATCGGACTCATCGTTCGATGACTCCGACGTGCACTCCTCCCACGGAAACGAGGAGGAGGAGAAAAGTTCTCCCCCCAGCCGGGGGAGACAAGAAAAGGAAGGTCAACCCATCCGGGGAGGCCGAAGGGTGCAAGAAGGGGAGGAACCTCCCTCCGGACTGTGCCACGACGGCCGTCGACAGCGGCGGCGAGTGGCTACCCAGGGACAAGCCCCTGGCGAAGTCGTAAGTGTCCAAACACCATAGTACTTCATGGTATGTTTTGTTGTACTGCCTTTCCTCATGCCGAACATGATTATGCAGTCTGTCCCGAGCTCATCTCGACGTACCCTCGTCGAGCGGCTCTTTGGACTCGTCAGATATGAACAACGGCTCTCCTCCGACCACTTCCACCCCTCGCCCTACAGACAATGCCGAGGTGTTGTCTCAAAAGGCACCAAGCCAAGGGGAGGTGATCCTGGGGGCGCCTCACAGCGACCTCCCGGTCCCTGGGTACCAAGGGAGCGAGTCTCCTGCGGGCTTTGAGTTTGGGCCCCAGCCGGACACTGCGCCGGAACCTTCGATGGTTCCGGACTCTGGCAGGTGGTCCCCTATTAAGGGGGGCCAACCATCCATGCCGGTGTCCTCTGTCCAACAAGAGGCACCGGACAACTTGCTGGAAGCGCTTCACAGCGCTTCCATCGATGAAGAGCACCACGCTATTATGAGTGCGGTGGTCGAGAAGGTTCAGTCCGCCAAAAACGGACTGAACGAAGCTTGCGCCAGCCTCCTAACAGGCTTTGAGGTAAGCAATCAAAATATAAGAAATTATTACCGCATAGATAGTAGCCCTTGATGCTCTGTTCGGCGTTCGCGAAGAAAAGCCGAATATAGGATCAAATGGTAACTCAGGAGTCTAATTAGAGTATGTCTATGTGTATGTGCAGGCTTCACTGCTGGCCGCTGCCGCACATACTGTGGAGGTATCTGCGCTGAAGCAGGACCTGAAGTGGTCCGAGGACGAGCTCGGCCTTACCAAGAGGCAGCTCGAAGAGAGCAAAGGTAAGATATACCCCTGTCTATATAGTTAAAAAGAAGTTCGGGTGTAAAGTAATAGGATCATCATGAATTTGTCAGGGGCCACGACCGAGGTGGAGACCCTGAGGAAGGCGTTGTCCGAGGCCGAAGACAAAGCGGCCAAAGAACACATGGAACGGGAGAAACAAGAAGCCCGAGTAGGCGAGGTGCAGCAAGAGCTCGTGGCTCTCGCCAAAAAGCATGAGTCCTTGGAGCTTGACTCCAAGACGCGAGAGTCCGAGCTCGCGCAGGTGCTTGAAAGCATCCGGAGCGCCAAGGCCGAAGCCCACAAGGTCCTCCAGGAGATTGACGCGGTAAAGAAGATAGCAGCGGGTAAGGCATTCAATATGCAAAGCAAGCATGTGAAGGAGACTTTCCTTTTTCTTACCCGAGTTCGGAGCTCTCCAGGAGCATTTGCGGATCTTCCTCGCAGTGTACTGGATGCCGCGGAGTTTTACCGGCCTGAGGAGGGGAGCTCAATGGAGAAGTAGTTCTGGTCCCAGTATACTGGGACCGAACACCCCGTCTCCTTGAGCGACCAGCTGAAGCAGTTGGTCGAACTTCACAAGGCGGCTGAACAGGCCATGAGAGGCCTTATAGTCCGGATGTGGCCTGGCGAGCCCCTGTCTGGAAGCTACTTCGGTCTGGTGAGGCGGCTTGTGGAAGCCTGCCCACGGCTTGAAGTCATCAAGCAGTCCATCTGCATCGAGGGTGCACGCAGGGCTTTTGCCCGGGCGAAGGTGCACTGGGCGAAGCTGGACGCCGTGAAGCTGGTGAAGGAGGGGCCGCCGGAGGGCAAGGAGCATCGCTGCCCCGAGAATTACTATGAAAGTGTCCTAAAGGGTTCCCGCTTTGTGGCAGATGAGTGTGCCAAGGATGTAATTTTTGAATGAACATGCCCATGTGATCCTGTAATATGAAACGAGTTCTTTTGCGCCATGCGACACTTTCTTAATTTAAAATATTACCTTCTGTTCGGCCGTTTATAAAATCTGAGAGTTGGCAAGTCGTCGGCTTCTATCCCCATGTAACTAATACTGGGATGTTCGGGGTAAATCTGAACACTCTTTACCCCAATTTTGGGTCCTTCAAGGGAGATGTTCAGCGCAACGAACTAGGTAATCGGACTATAATGCTTTATCACTCTCACTTAGCCATAGAAGTCTATGATTTTAAATTTTTGGCGAAGCCCCTGGTATTCGGAGGGCCGAATTTGGGGCGCTATACACGCCTAAGACGGACAAGGCCGACTCCTCGCCTGAAGCGGAAAAAGTCTTTAAGGACTTGAGACCTCTCGAACAGCGACCAGTCTCTCGCCTTATCATGACAGTCAGTTTTTGGATTTCTCTACTGCAGTGCTCGTCCGGGAGAACAGGGACACAATCACAGTAGTTCTCCCACCGCTACCTTAGCCGATATAGCGGAACGTAAGGTACCAAAGCATGGGAGCCGGGCGACCCAACATTTGATGAAAGACATGATTCGGAGCTGATGCATATAATGCTATAATTTCGGGGTGCCGCACTGTCAAAAGTGTTCAGACTTCTTGCACCGTATTGTGGGGTAAACGAGAGCCCCTGGCGTACTGACCGTACCCGAACTTGCGGGTGCGGATTGTCGTAAATGGACATATAAGAGAAAGAGAAAAACTTAAATAATGCAATGACAGATTAATGATATGCATTGTTATTTGAATAATACGTCGAAGCTTACTGGTACAAGTAGTGCAATAAGCATAAAGTAGGACAATTCGAAATGTCCTATCCCAGGGAAAGCTGCGCATAAATAGTGAAAAGTGGGTATATCAAGTAATACTATAAACCACCTGGCGGTTCCCGTGTTCATCTTAGCTTCTTGCCGCATTGGTTGTTGCTTCCGAAATGAGTCCGGCAATCTTACTGCCAGAATGGGCTTCCAAAGAGTTAGGCCCTGAAAGAGAAAAGGAATGTCAAAGGTATACAACCCTTAGTGTGGTTAACCCACAATGCGGGGCGTGTCCTGATTGTGCCCCCGCCTATGTCCATGGTATTTTCAATGCGTAGTTATGTACGTGCAGCACGGATTTCGTCGCTTCACTAGGAATGGGACGGGGCCGGATTGCTAGGCGAGCTCTGATCATGCCAGGCGATCCTGTTGCAGCTTGTTCCGGACTCGCTTGAAGGTGTCCGGGGGTTGTGACGCCGAATGAGTAGTCTGCCTGAACAGGCTGCTTTGTGGCTCTGCTGCAAGGGCCGTAGTGTGTTCTTCCGTATGGAGCGAGCGTTCTGTGTTTCCATTTACTATTATGACCCCGCGAGGTCCTGGCATCTTGAGCTTGAGGTATGCGTAATGAGGCACTGCATTGAATTTTGCAAGTGTTGTCCGTCCGAGCAGTGCATGATAACCACTGCGAAATGGGACGATGTCGAAGATTAACTCTTCGCTTCGGAAGTTATCTGGTGATCGAAAGACCACTTCCAGTGTGATTGAGCCTATGCAATGGGCCTCTACACCTGGGATGACGCCTTTAAAGGTGGTTTTGCTGGGTTTGATCCTCGAGGGATCTATACCCATTTTTTGCACTGTATCCTGATAAAGTAGGTTCAGGCTGCTGCCGCCGTCCATAAGGACTCAGGTGACGTGAAATTTGTCAATGATGGGGTCTAGCACCAGTGCGGCGGATTTGCCATGACGGATGCTAGTGGGGTGGTCCCTGCGATCGAAGGTGATTGGACAAGTGGACCATGGGTTGAACTTTGGGGCGACGGGCTCCATCGCATAGACGTCCCTTAGTGCACACTTCCGCTCCCTCTTGGGAATGTGGGTTGCGTATATCATGTTCACCATCTTCACTTGAGGGGGAAACCCCTTCTGTACTCCTGTGTTCGGCGGCCGGGGCTCCTCCTCGTCATCTCTATGCAGCCCCTTGTCCTTGTTTTCAGCATTTAACTTGCCGGCCTGCCTGAACACCCAGCATTCTCTGTTGGTGTGATTGGCTGGCTTGTCGGGGGTGCCGTGGATTTGACACGAGCGATCCAGTATGCGATCCAGACTGGACGGAGCCGGAGCATTTCTTTTAAATGGCTTTTTCCACTGACCGGATCTAGAGCCTCTGAATCCGGCATTGACTGTCGTATCTTTGGAGTTATCGCTGTTATCGCGGCGCTTTGGTCTATTACGACGCTGCCTACCGTTAGCATCTTTGGTATCCGGGGTATCCGGATTCCTCGATGTGTTGTTGCTGCGAGCCAGCCAGCTGTCCTCGCCCGCGCAAAAGCGGGTCATGAGTGTCATGAGGGCTGCCATAGATTTCGGCTTCTCCTGGCCGAGGCGGCGGGCAAGCCACTCGTCGCGGATGTTATGCTTGAATGCCGCTAGGGCCTCTGCATCCGAATAGTCTACAATTTGATTTTTCTTAGTCAGGAACCATGTCCAGAATTGTCTGGCCGATTCCCCTGGCTACTGGGTTATGTGGTTCAAGTCATCAGCATCCGGTGGCCACACATAAGTGCCCTGGAAGTTGTCAAGAAATGCGTCTTCCAGATCCTCCCAACTTCCAACGGAATCTGCTGGCAAGCTATTCAGCCAATGCTGAGCTGGTCCTTTGAGTTTTAGTGGGAGGTACTTGATGGCATGTAGATCATCACCGCGAGCCATGTGGATGTGAAGGAGGAAATCCTCAATCCATACAGCGGGATCTATTGTGCCATCGTATGATTCGATATTTACGGGTTTGAAACCCTCCAGGAATTCATGATTCATAACTTCACCAGTGAAGCATAGGGGGTGTGCGGCACCTCTATGTCGGGCTATACCCCGACATAGTTCATATGAGTCTTGTCTGTTGTATTCGGCCCGGCCGGATTTACTCTTGGTGTATCCGACGCGATGATCATCGTCCCTTGTGGGCGCACGTGCCCGTGTCCCGTATATTGACCTTGCGATTTTTGCCTTACTGTCCAAGATGTCTCACAGGTCCTCTGTGTTGCCCCGGGCCTTAGTATGTTTGACTGAGTGGCGAAGGGGTGCGGTCTGAACTTTAGGCTGAAACGCCTCTCTGGCTCGGCCGCGTGGTGGTCGGTCAGCCGCATCGTACACTGGTGAATGAGGTTTCAATGCTTCCTCCTCGAGGTGAGGTAGCAAGCTGTGTTTTGGGTAACTTTTGGACAGGCGCTCGAGTTCATGCTCCTTGGCCGCAAGGGCTTCAGTCCACCTATCTGCTAGCAAGTCTTGATCGGCTTGTAGCTGTTGCTGTTTTTTCTTCAGGCTATTTGCCGTGGCCATAAGCCGGCGCTTGAAGCGCTCTTGCTCGATGGGGTCCTCGGGCATGATAAACTCGTCGTCGCCGACGCTTTCCTCGTCTTCGGAGAGAGGCATGTAATTGTCCTCCTCCGGTTCTCCTTCTGCTGCCTGCTCTATAGGGCTAGCTTGTTCGTCCTCTAGCTCTACACCGTGCTGGAGGGGATTGTTGTTGTCTTCGGCGCTATCCGGAGTGTTATTATCTCCTGTGCCGGTATCACTGCTCTTGCTGTGGCGAGACTTAGAGCGGCGCCACTGACGTAGGCGCTTGGGTTGCTTCTTGGAGGGGTCATCCTCCGCTGTCTCGTTGCCATTGGCTTCTTTGGGGGTGTCCACCATGTATATATCATATGATGAGGTGGCGGTCCAGTGCCCCGAGGGCGGTGGATCCTGTTCGTCTCCAGCTTCGTCGTCCATACCGTCGAAGTCTTCGGAGTTGAAGTCGAGCATGTCGGTTAAGTCGTCGACAGTGGCTACTAAGTGGGTGGTGGGTGGGCAGCGAATTTCTTCGTCGTCCGCATCCCATTCTAGCCGGACATAGTTCGGCCAAGGTTCTCCTGACAGGGAGAGAGACCTTAATGAATTTAGCACATCTCCGAAAGGTGAGTGCTGAAAGATATCCGCGGAGGTGAACTCCATGATCGGTGCCCCATCGGATTCGACAGGCACGGATGTAGGCAGCTCGGAGTCTGTGGCCAAGGGTTCCTAGTGGTTCGGCGACGCGGCTCACGAAAGGGGTGAAGTCAGTATCTGGCTCTAATGCCACTGAGAGTGCGGCCTCCATGGCGGGGTCTATCCCTCCGATCTCGGATGGCGCTATTTGCTCCGGATTAACGGCCGGAGTAGCTGCGGATGCGATCCCCCGAACACTGTCTGACAGCAGAGTTACGTGTTGCTCGTCGCGACTGTGTGGCGCGTCCGACATGGGCTCGAATCCATCAAAGATCAAGTCTCCGCGGATGTCGGCCGTGTAGTTCAAGTTTCCAAATCTGACCTGATGGCCAGGGGCGTAGCTCTCAATCTGCTCCAGATGGCCAAGCGAATTGGCCCGCAGTGCGAAGCCGCCGAATATGAAGATCTGTCCGGGGAGGAAAGCCTCACCCTAGACCGCATCGCAAGCGATGATCGAAGGAGACATCAAGCCTTATGGTGACGACGCAGTGGAACTCTCAATGAAAGCACCAATGTCGGTGTCAAAACCGGCGGATCTCGGGTAGGGGGTCCCGAACTGTGCGTCTAAGGTGGATGGTAACAGGAGGCAGGGGACACAATGTTTACCCAGGTTCGGGCCCTCTTGATGGAGGTAATACCCTACATCCTGCTTGATTGTTCTTGATGATATGAGTATTACAAGAGTTGATCTACCACGAGATCAAAGAGGCTAAACCCCAGAAGCTAGCCTATGGTATGATTCTCTATTGTCCTATGGACTAAAACCCTCCAGTTTATATAGACACCGGAGGGGGCTAGGGTTACACAAGGTCGGTTACAAAGGAGGAGATATACATATCCGTATTGCCTAGCTTGCCTTCCACGCCAAGTAGAGTCCCATCTGGACACGGGACGAAGTCTTCAATCTTGTATCTTCATAGTCCAACAGTCCGGCCAAAGGATATAGTCCGGCTATTCGGAGACCCCCTAATACAGGACTCCCTCACGTGGTCAACGTGGTCAAGGAACGGCTTCCATCGGACGTGGACTATATGTGGAGAGGCTGACAGCTGGGTCCATGGCCGCAACAAGGAAGTGCCTCCTTATTACGCGCAAAATAATTATTTCTCCACCTGACAGCGGGGACCCACTGGACGGGCCACCATATTTTGTGAAAAAAAAAGTTTCCCCCTGACTGCTGGGACCCAGCAGCTACATCTTCGCATGCAAGGAAGTGCGTCCGGGCAAAAAAAAAAACGATTCACCCCCCTGACTGCTAGGACCCACAAGCTACATCTTCGCACGCAAGGAAGTGCCTGACAATCGGGACCCACCTGGTCAAAGCGTACGTAGCGTTGTCATTCTGGTCGATGTAGAGGCGCGCACGTGTCATAGTAGAGGCGCGCACGTAGCATGTACACATACGTATAGCGGCCAGTGTGCAAGAAAGAAAATACGGCCACATACATACGGGCAGGGTCTCGAACGCCTACTCGTGCATATGTACGGCCAGGGCTCGTGTACATGGCTGGGTCGGAACGGAGAAACACCGTCGTCGTCATGTTCATGGGGAGCAAACCGGCTAGGTCGGAACGGAATGCGTCGTCGTGTTCATCGGGAGGGTTTGGACGGAACAGCCGATGGAAAAACGAGGCCTGGCGTACTGCAGAATGGAGGAAACGGCCTTGTGTTCGACCGGCCACGTTCGAAACGGGATCCTGTTCATCGGGAGGGGTCTGGCGTACCGCAAAATAGAGGAAACGAACCTCCTACGGTCGAAACGGGGGTCCTGTTGATCGGGAGGGGTGCGGCGTACCGCAAAATAGAGGAAACGGACTTGTGTTGGAGCGCTACGGTCGAAACGGGGTCTTGTTCATCGGGAGGGGTGTGGCGTATTGCAAAACGGGACTCCACAAGATAATGTTCATCTCCACTGTCGACCCCCTCCAGCCTCCACGGGCTACTGTTCATCCACCGTTGACCTCCTCCAGCCCCCACCTGCGACTGTTCATCCACGGGCTCCTGTTCATCCAGCCTCCACCGCGCGCTACTCCACCGGCTACTGTTCAACCAGCCCTCTCCACGGGCTCCTGTTCAACCACCCCTCCATGGGCTACTGTTCATCCTGCCCTCCACCGTCTATTGTTCATCCTGCCCTCCACGGGGTGGTCCTATTCATCCTGCCCTCCACGGGGTCCTGTTCATCCAGCCCCAACCGGGTCGATCGATCGGGGTACTGTTCATCCAGAGGCAACACCACGGGGTCCTGTTCATCGACCCCCACCGGGAACTGTTTATCCAACACCCCCCCCCCCCCCGGCAACCCTCACTGTTCATCTAGAGGCAGCATCGATCGGCTTCAGTTAGCAGCAGTAGCGAAGGAATCGCTTGACCGGGTTCAGTTAACAGCCATCGATCGATAGCTCGGGTTCAGTAACACGTTGCCTGCAGTCAATCGCTCTAGTTCAGTTAGAGACCAACGCCTCGCTCGAGTTCAGTTAGAGCCCAACGCCTCACACACACGCGCGTACGTACGAGAGAAATGTGCATCGCTCGGCCCCCAACCACCTACCGTAACCGAGGACTCCCCGATATTTTCTGTGCCCTGGCTTCTACCACGGTTTTTTCCATCATGGACGTCCCAAAGAATGTCATGCAGCCGCGTCTCCGGCCCTCCCAGGACGAAAAGCCCATTTTCTGTCATGATTTTTTGTCATAGAAGTAGGACCCCACCACATCTATGATGATACCATGTTTTGTCCCAATTATCATCATAGAAGTGTCATAAGTATGACAAAAAAATCGTTCAGCCCAAAATGTCACGGATCTGTCTTTTTTTTGTAGTGATATCAGGATGTTCGGTTCCATCTCCTGCATAAGTATTAGCTAGTAGTTGTTCTATCATACCCAAAGGAATTTCATATTCAATATTTTTAGTAGGTGAAGTGGGTTGAGGGGTAGCTAATTGTGGTTTCGGTCGAGGTGAAGATACCCCGAACAAACCCCTCAAAGGAGTGTTTTCCATAGTAACAAGTGACAGTAAATTTCAGCACACTATATAAATGTTTCCTTACCAAAGGTGCTTCACTCCCCGGCAATGGTGCCATAAAATAGCCTTGATGACCCATGAGTATATGGGATCAATTGTAGCTCTTTTCGATAAGTAAGAGTGTCGAACCCAACGAGGAGCAGAAGGAAATGACAAGTGGTTTTCAGCAAGGTAATGTCTGCAAGTGCTAAAATTGTAAGTAACAGAGTAGTTTGATAGCAAGATAATTTGTAACGAGCAAGTAATGATGATAGTAGCAAAAGTGCAGCAAGGTATCCCAATCCTTTTGAGGCAAAAGACATGCCAAAATAGTCTCTTATGATAAGCAAAGCATTCTTGAGGGTACACGGGAATTTCATCTAGTTACTTTCACCATGTTGGTTCAATTTGTGTTCGCTACTTTGATAATTTGATATGTGGCTGGACCAGTGCTTAGGTGTTGTTCTTACTTGAACAAACCTCCTACTTATGATTAACCCTCCCGCAAGCATCCACAACTACGAGAAAAGTATTAAGAATAAATTCTAACCATAGCATTAAACTTTTCGATCCAATCGGTCCATTACGGAATAGCTGATATGTCTCCAACGTATCTATAATTTTTGATTGTTCCATGCTATTATATTATCAACCTTGGATGTTTTATATGCCTTTATATGCTATTTTATATGATTTTTGGGACTAACCTATCAACCCAGAGCCCAGTGCCAGTTTCTGTTTTTTCCTTGTTTTAGAGTATCGCAGAAAAGGAAAATCGAACGGAGTCCAATTGACCTGAAACTTCATGGAACTTATTTTTGGATCAGAAGAAGCCCAGAAGACTTGGAGTGCACGTCACGGGATCTACGAGGAGGCCACGAGGCAGGGGGCGCGCCCACCCCCCTGGGCGCGCCCTCCACCCTTGTGAGCCCCTCATGGCCCCCCTGACGTACTTCTTCCGCCTATATATCTCCATATACCCTAAAAACATCGGGGAGCACAATAGATCGGGAGTTCCGCCGCCAGAAGCCTCCGTAGCCACCGAAAGCCAATCTAGACCCGTTCCGGCACCCTGCCGGAGGGGGAATCCCTCTCCGGTGGCCATCTTCATCATCCCGGTGCTCTCCATGACAAGGAGGGAGTAGTTCTCCCTCGGGGCTGAGGGTATGTACCAGTAGCTATGTGTTTGATCTCTCTCTCTCGTGTTCTTGAGGTGATACGATCTTGATGTATCGTGAGATTTGGTATTATAGTTGGATCCTATGATGTTTTCTTCCCCCTCTACTCTCTTGTAATGGATTGAGTTTCCCCTTTGAAGTTATCTTATCGGATTGAGTCATTAAAGATTTGAGAACACTTGATGTATGTCTTGCTGTGCGTATCGGTGGTGATAATGGGATACCACGTGATTCACATGATGTATGTTTTGGTGATCAACTTGCGGGTTCTGCCCATGAACCTATGCATAGGGGTTGGCACACGTTTTCGTCGTGATTCTCCGGTAGAAACTTTGGGGCACTCTTTGAGGTTCTATGTGTTGGTTGGATAGATGAATCTGAGATTGTGTGATGCATATCATATAATCATACCCACGGATACTTGAGGTGACATTGGAGTATCTAGGTGACATTAGGGTTTTGGTTGATTTGTGTCTTAAGGTGTTATTCTAGTACGAACTCTAGGGCTGTTTGTGACACTTATAGGAATAGCCCAACGGATTGATTGGAAAGAATAACTTTGAGGTGGTTTCGTACCCTACCATAATCTCTTCGTTCGTTCTCCGCTATTAGTGACTTTGGAGTGACTCTTTGTTGCATGTTGAGGGATAGTTATGTGATCCAATTATGTTATTATTGTTGAGAGGACTTGCACTAGTGAAAGTATGAACCCTAGGCCTTGTTTCCTAGCATTGCAATACCGTTTGTGCTCACTTTTATCATTAGTTACCTTGTTGTTTTTATATTTTTAGATTACAAAAACCATAGTCTACTATCCATATACCACTCGTATCACCATCTCTTCGCCGAACTAGTGCACCTATACAATTTACCATTGTATTGGGTGTGTTGGGGACACAAGAGACTCTTTGTTATTTGGTTGCAGGGTTGCTTGAGAGAGACCATCTTCATCCTACGCCTCCTACGGATTGATAAACCTAAGGTCATCCACTTGAGGGAAATTTGCTACTATCCTACAAACCTCTGCACTTGGAGGCCCAACAACGTCTACAAGAAGAAGGTTGTGTAGTAGACATCAAGCTCTTTTCTCGCGCCGTTGCCGGGGAGGTTAGCGCTTGAAGGTATATCTTTAGGTCTTGCAATCGAATCTTGTTGTTTCTTGTTTTAGCACTAGTTTTGTTTATAAAAGAAAATTACAAAAAAATGGAATTGAGTTTGGCTCAAAAGCTTCATCTTTTTAATAACTTTCGTGAGTATGATGGAAAGGAAATTTGTGCTCAAGTGCTAGAGGAAGAAGTCTATAAAATGTTTGGCACTAAATCTTTGAATGATGAGCATGATTGCAATGTTGTTAGTACGAATTCTTTGAATATCCATGATACTAATGATGATTGCACTAGTTATGATGTCTCCTATAAACATGTCAATTTTTGTGGAGTACATTGGGTTTGTAAGTACACATCAAATAGGGAAGATAGATATTGCAAGAGGCATAAGTACTTAGAAACTTAATTGTTGCAAGAAAGGCTAGATGAATGTGCTGAAAATTTAAATTATCTTGGCCATACTTGTGAGCTTTGCAATGAACATGATCATTTCAATACCCAATGCAAATTGTTTCATGATCGTATCGTGTCCAAAAATTGTGATGACTTGATTTCCCTTGCACATCATAATGAACTTAGTTTGCTCTTGGGTTATGAAGAAATGAAACGTATAACTAAGGATATTCCAAAATTTGCCCTTGATAGAGTTCTTCATTTTGATCTAGAGGAAATTTATATGTATTGTGCGGTGAATTGTATTGAAAATCTTATATTGCCAACTGCATAAAGAAAAGAAAACAAATAGAATATGAAGAGAATACTAATGAAAGGGAAGATACTTCCCAATACCCTCCTATTATTTCTTGTGATGAATCAGGTAACGAGGAGGAGCCTCCTATTCAACCAATCTCATTAATAAGGATCTCCAAAAATAGGATTGAACCCACACATGATGTGGTGAAGAAGAAGAAGAAGAAAAGAAAAAGGAAGAGAGGTAAAAAGACATATCCCCCAAATAATGCTGCTCCTATTACTATTGTGCCTCATGAAAATATAATTGTGGAAGATGATGATAATTCTTATGATCTTGAAAATCTTTTTGGCACTTGCTTGGAAGAATATGATAATTGCTATACTATTGGTGCAGTCCATACTATTAATGATGAGAGTGATTATGCTTATGATATGAAAAGGCCCAAGCTTGGGGATGCTATGCTTGATGAAGATGATGTTTTTGAGATTGTATTTGCTGCACTTAATGTTTGTCCCAAGCTTGGGATGCTACATTTAATGAAGATGATATTTTTAGTCTCCCATGTTTTGATATGCAAATTTATAATGATGATAGCATGCCTCCTATTTATGATAATTATTGTGATGATACATATGCTATAAAAAGTAGTAATGATTATATTTATAAAACTTGTCATGATTATGATTACCCTTTTTCTGAACATTACTATTTTAATGTGGAAACAATTTATAGTATTCGAGTCTCTTATGATACTCCCACTATTCGATTGAGAAGAATTTTGCTTATGTCGAGAGTAGTAAATTTTCTATGCTTGTAGATCATGAAAAGAAATCTTTAGGTGCTGGTTATATTGTTTAATTCATTCATGATGCTACTGAAAATTATTATGAGGGAGGAACATATACTTATAGGAATTTCAATAATATCAAGTTTCCTCCCTATGTGCTTAAAGTTTCAAAGTTATGCTTGTTTTGCCCTCCTATGCTAGTTGATTATTGTTCCCACAAGTTGTTTGCTCACAAAATCCCTATGCATAGGAATAGGGTTAGACTAAAATGTGCTAGTCATATTCTTCATGATGCTCTCTTTATGTTTCAATTCTTATCCTTTATGTGAGCATCATTCAAATCATCATGCCTAGCTAGGGGCGTTAAACGATAGCGCTTGTTGGGAGGCAACCCAATTTTATTTTTGTTCCTTTATTTTTGCTCCTGTTTAGTAATAAATAATTTATCTAGACTCTCCTATGATTTAGTTTTTATGTTTTAATTAGTTTTTGTGCCAAGTAGAACCGTTGGGAAGACTTGGGGAAAGTCTTGTTGATCATGCTGTAAAAAACAGAAACTTTAGCGCTCACGAGAATTGCGTCCATCTTTATTTGGAAAGTTCTATTTAGTTAATTATTTTTGCATATGATTACTAGATAAATTCCTCAGGTCAAGCAATTTATTTTAGAATTTTATAAGTTCCACAAGTATACGTTTGATCCAGATTACTATAGACTGTTCTGTTTTTGACAGATTCTGTTTTTCATGTGTTGTTTACTTATTTTGATGAATCTATGGCTAGTAAAATAGTTTATAAACCATAGAGAAGTTGGAATACAGTAGGTTTAACACCAATATAAATAAAGAATGAGTTCATTACAGTACCTTGAAGTGGTGATTTATTTTCTTATACTAACGGAGCTTACGAGTTTTCTGTTAAGTTTTGTGTTGTGAAGTTTTCAAGTTTTGGGTAAGGATTCGATGGACTATGGAATAAGGAGTGGCAAGAGCCTAAGATTGGGGATTCCCAAGGCACCCCAAGGTAATATTCAAGGATATCCAAGAGCCTAAGCTTGGGGATGCCCCGGAAGGCATCCCCTCTTTCGTCTTCGTTCATCGGTAACTTTACTTGGAGCTATATTTTTATTTACCACATGATATGTGTTTTGCTTGGAGCGTCAATTTATTTTGTTAGGATTTGCTTGCTGTTTGAATAAAATACCAAGATCTGAAATTCTTTAATGTTAGAGAGTCTTCATATAGTTGCATAATTATTCGACTACTCATTGATCTTCACTTATATCTTTCGGAGTAGTTTGTTGTTGCTCTAGTCCTTCACTTGTATCTTTTTAGAGCACGGCGGTGGTTTTATTTTGAAGAAATAGATGAACTCTCATGCTTCACTTATATTATTTTGAGAGTCTTTAGAACAGCATGGTAGTTTGCTTTGGTTATGAATTTAGTCCTAGTATGATGGGCATCCAAGAGGGGTACAATAAAAACTTTCATATAGAGTGCATTGAATACTAAGAGAAGTTTCATACTTGATAATTATTTTGAGATATGGAGATGGTGATATTAGAGTCATCCTAGTTGAGTAGTTGTGAATTTGAGAAATACTTTTGTTGAAGTTTGTGATTCCCGTAGCATGCACGTATGGTGAACTGTTACGTGATGAAGTCGGAGCATGATTTATTTATAGATTGTCCTCCTTATGAGTAGCGGTCGGGGACGAGCGATGGTCTTTTCCTACCAATCTATCCCCCTAGGAGCATGCGCGTAGTACTTTGTTTCGATAACTAATAGATTTTTGCAATAAGTATGTGAGTTCTTTATGACTAATGTTGAGTCCATGGATTATACGCACTCTCACCCTTCCGCCATTGCTAGCCTCTCTAGTACCGCGCAACTTTCGCTGGTACCTTAAACCCACCATATACCTTCCTCAAAACAGCCACCATATCTACCTATTATGGCATTTCCATAGCCATTCCGAGATATATTGCCATGCAACTTTCCACCGTTCTATTTATTATGACACGCTTCATCATTGTCATATTGCTTTGCATGATCATGTAGTTGACATCGTATTTGTGGCAAAGCCACCGTTCATAATTCTTCCATACATGTCACTCATGACTCATTGCACATCCCGGTACACCGCCGGAGGCATTCATATAGAGTCATATCTTGTCCTAAGTATCGAGTTGTAATTCTTGAGTTGTAAGAAAATAAAAGTGTGATGATCGTCATTATTAGAGAATTGTCCTAGTGAGGAAAGGATGATGGAGACTATGATTCCCCCACAAGTCGGGATGAGACTCCGGACGAAAATAAATAAATAAAAGAGGCCAAACAAGCCCAAATAAAAAAAGAAAAGAGGCCATAAAAAAAGAGAAGGCCCAAATGAAAAATATAAAATATATAAAAAATGAGAGAAACGAGAGAAGGGGCAATGCTACTATCCTTTTACCACACTTGGGCTTCAAAGTAGCACCATGATCTTCATGATAGAGAGTCTCCTATGTTGTCACTTTCATATACTAGTGGGAATCTTTCATTATAGAACTTGGCTTGTATATTCCAATGATGGGCTTCCTCAAAATGCCCTAGGTCTTCGTGAGCAAGCAAGTTGGATGCACACCCACTTAGTTTCTTTTTGAGCTTTCATACACTTATAGCTCTAGTGCATCCGTTGCATGGCAATCCCTACTCACTCACAATTATATCTATCGATGGGCATCTCCATAGCCCGTTGATATGCCTAGTTGATGTGAGACTATCTTCTCCTTTTCGTCTTCTCTACAACCACCATTCTATTCCACCTATAGTGCTATGTCCATGGCTCACGCTCATGTATTGCATGAAGATTGAAAAGGTTTGAGAACATCAAAAGTATGAAACAATTTCTTGGCTTGTCATCAGGGTTGTGCATGATTTAAATATGTATTTGGATTTGAAGGAACGTTTCTGGTGGACAGGGATGAAGAAGGATATCGCCAAGTATGTAGCTGTATGTGATGTATGTCAGAGAGTGAAGGCTGAGCATCAAAAGCCAGCAGGATTGTTACAGCCGATGCCGATACCCGAATGGAAGTGGGATAAACTTGGCATGGATTTTATCACCGGATTTCCTATGACCAAATCAGGATATGATTCTATATGGGTAGTAGTTGACCATTTGACCAAAGTGGCACACTTTATCCCAGTGAAAACAACTTATACTAGTGCTAAGTTGGCCAAGATATATATGACCAGGATCGTATGTCTGCATGGAGTTCTGAGCACCATCGTATTAGATAGATGAACACAGTTTACTTCAAAGTTTTGGCATCAGCTGCACCAAACTTTGGGAATGAGATTGGAGTTCAGTACAACATTTCACCCGCAGATGGATGGACAGACCGAGAGAGTCAATCAGATTCTGGAGGACATGTTGAGAGCCTGTGCGCTAGATTATGGATCTAGTTGGGATGACAATCTGCCTTACGCAGAGTTCTCATACAACAATAGTTACCAAGCCAGTTTGAAGATGGCACCATTCGAAGCCCTGTATGGACGAAGGTGCAAAACACCGTTGATGTGGGATGAAGTTGGAGACCGACAGTTGTTTGGACCAGACTTGATCAAAGAGTCTGAGGAGAAAGTTAAACTAATTCGAGATAGACTGAAGATAGCTCAGTCCAGACAGAAGAGTTATGCAGATCGAAATGCAAGGAGGTAACCTATGAAATTGGAGATAGAGCATATCTGCGAGTATTGCCTTTGCGAGGAGTGAAACGTTTTGGAGTTAAGGGAAAGTTAGCCCCAAGATTTGTAGGACCGTATCGTGTTTTGGAACGGATGGGAGAAGTGGCCTACAAGTTGGAGTTACCTGAAGGACTGTCGGGAGTTCACGACGTGTTTCACGTTTCCCAGTTGAAGAAGTGCCATGCTGAGATGGCCGACATACCACTAAGAGATACCGTACACTTGGAGGCGATTCAGTTGGACAATGACCTGACTTACGAGGAGAAGCCAGTCAAGATTTTGGAGTTTGCTAGTTGAGTCACCCGCAGCAAGGTCATCAAGTTTTGCAAAGTTCAGTGGAGCCACCATACCGAGGACGAAGCCACGTGGGAACGAGAGGATGATCTCCGCAAAGACCACCCACACCTATTTTCTAGCCAACCCGAATCTCGAGGGCGAGATTCATCTTAAGGGGGGTAGGTTTGTAACATCCCAAATTTTCAATTTGGAATGTTATACATAGATCATCATTGCATATCATATTTTATTGCATTTCGTCTCGCGATCCTCGAAATCCTAAACAACTCAAGGACCCTCGGAGAGAGTTGGGGATTTTCCCCGGTTTTCAAATTTGATTTTTATCAAATTTCGAAATGAGGATTTCTGGTTTTAACTATTATTCTCTCCGAAAATATTTCATGTTAAAATATATGAGAGGAGATAATATGACTTCTCCAGAATAAATGAAATATTGGAGGAAAAATATTAAAATCAATTCTTGATTTTATTTGGATTTTAATGCAATTTTGTTTGCATTAGAAAAATTGCACGTTTTCAAAATTGCATTTTAGGGCCAAGAAAATGTTCATCTCGTTCTAAATACTTTATTTAAACGGAGAAAATTTGTTTTGGCATTTTTAGAATTTTATTTTATTTTCTAGGATATTTTTTAGTTTCGGAGGAATTATTTAAAAAAACGCGCCAAGGGCTAATTGGGCCGAAGCCCAGCTGCCGGCCCACCTCCCCCGCGCCGCCGTCTCCTCACGAGAGCCGCCACCGCCGCGCCGCCCGAACCGGAGTCCGGCTCGGACTCTGCTTCCCCGTCGTGCCCCCTCCCCCAAGGCACCCCTCCCCTCCTTAAAAGCTGCCACCCCGCCGCCCTTGGAGCCACCCCACCCCGCCACCGTGAGCCGCCGACTCCGTCGCCACAAGCCGCCCCGCCGCCCCTTTCCCACTGCTGCGCCGCCCGTCGCCCGGAGCCGCCGCCGCCCCGCGCTGCACCGCCCCTCGTCGGAGCCGCCACCATGCTGGACCTCGCCGAAGGTATAGCGCCATTTGGTTTTTTTTTGAAAACCGGATCGGTTTTCGTTAAAAAACCCTATGACATTTTTTCGGTTTGCCGGTTTTTCCCGGTTTTTCTTTTAGTGGACATTCGTCTGGACGTTAGTTTTAACGAACGGTTTTCGTCCGTTAGTTACAGATAACGAACGCTCGTTCATTAGCCTGTTTGTCAGTTTTCTTTTATCGGATTAATCTGCGATTATTCCTGATCGCGATTTTTGATCTGATTTTCATTCTAGTTTATCTTTTCGCTCGTTAGTCGGAATCAGGTGATTCAAGTGCCTAGATCTTTTTCTCGAGACCCTCTTTTCGCTTAACCCACTTGCACAAGTTTTTGCTACTATAAAATTTGACCTAGGTCCAGATTAGTAAACGGATCTTGTTTCTTTCGACGTTTGAGTTTCGTTGCTCCGTTCGATTTGATTCTTTTTGCAAACCGGAGTTCTTAAGTTGAACTTTCTGGTTAGATCTTCTTTTATTTGAGATTTACCCGTGTTTCTTAGCTTGATTGCTTATGTAAGTTATTGTTTGTTTGCGATAGAATTCCCGGAGTGCGAAGCGTGTTATTTGGAGTCTCTAGGTTACGCGGATCATCAGCAAGGCAAGTAACACTTTGATCATACCCTTTTTATCACCCAGTTTTTATGCATTAGTACCAATCCTCAAACATTGCATGGTTAGGATGTCATTAACATGTGGGTTGGGAAGTAGTTGATGAGGTAGAACCTATTACCCTGTTACATTCAAACCCTTGGGAGTTACTCTTACGCGTTGCTTATATTGCTATGCTATCCTCGTAGATGAGGTTTGGGTGAGTGAAATCCATGACATATGTGAGATTGTTAATTAATGGTTCAACTTAAGGTGGCAACTTAAATACACATCTGGGTGGATTGAGGCACCTGGAGTACCCAGTGTTGCCTGTATTTTTTGGAAATCCCGGAGTACCCGTGTGATCTTCCTACGGACCTCCACCCAGGCTCAAAGGGAACTGAGATTATTCATGATAGAAACTTCCGTGTGCAGCCACAAGCTATTATGGGCTCTAGCACAGTTGAGTAAATTATGTAAAGCTCTTGAAGAGGTGGATCAGCAGGTAGTGGGATTGTAGGTTTCATATGGTCTTCCCGGAGTAGAGAGTTTACGTTTCTGAAAGACTGTGTCTCGGTCATCCATTTCTCAAACACCATGTAGTGCGAGAAATTCAACAGAGGCGATCGAGTCCTATGGGGAAAAGTGCGCAAACCTCTGCAGAGTGTATAAATTAATCATGGTTAGCCGTGTCCCTGATTATGGACAAATCTTGAGTATCTAGTACTTGGATTATCCTACGTATCTCATCACTCTAAATTAATATTGTTGGGTTGTTAATTACTTTAATTGGGATTGAGTTGGAGGAACCTTCTCAATGATGTTTCAACTACCATGATAGTTAAAATTAAAATCTATTCCTTTGTTGTAGGGAAAAATTGGCTTTTCGCAAAACTATAACCATAGAGCTTTCCACCAGCCAAATATGCATGTAGTGATAGCATTATTCTGTTCTTGCTCTACTTTGTTATTTTGCCAGCATATTCCATGTGCTGACCCGTTTTCGGGCTGCAACGTATTATGTTGCAGACTTTTCAGACGAGGAGTAAGGTTCGTTAGGTCGTTGTCGTGCAGCTCAGCTATGCCGTTGGAGTTGATGGACTCACTTTATCTTCCAAGCCTTCCGTTGTTATTGTATTAGATGGCCTTAAGCCATATTTATTGTAACAAGTTCTCTTTGGAGACATTCGATGTAATAAGTGTGTGATTGCTACTCTGTTATAAATCCTCGAGTACTGTGTGTCAGCATTACCGATCCAGGGATGACACTGAAGCATAGAGACATGTCCGTTTGAGGTCGGGTCGCTACACCCCCCCTGGGCGCGCCCTCCACCCTCATGGGCCCCTCATGGCCCCCTGGCGTACTTATTCTGCCTATATATATCTCCATATACCCTAAAAACATCGGGGAGCACAATAGATCGAGAGTTCCGCTGCCAGAAGCCTCCGTAGCCACCGAAAGCCAATCTAGACCCGTACCAGCACCCTGCTGGAGGGGGAATCCCTCTCCGGTGGCCATCTTCATCATCCCGGTGCTCTCCATGACGAGAAGGGAGTAGTTCTCCCTTGGGGCTGAGGGTATGTACCAGTAGCTATATGTTTGATCTCTCTCTCTCTCTCGTGTTCTTGAGGTGATACGATCTTGATGTATCGCGAGCTTTGCTATTATAGTTGGATCCTATGATGTTTTATCCCCCCTCTACTCTCTTGTAATGGATTGAGTTTCCCCTTTGAAGTTATCTTATCGGATTGAGTCTTTAAAGATTTGAGAACACTTGATGTATGTCTTGTCGTGCGTATCTGTGGTGACAATGGGATACCACATGATTCACTTGACGTATGTTTTGGTGATCAACTTGCGGGTTCCGCCCATGAACCTATGCATAGGGGTTGGAACACGTTTTCGTCGTGATTCTCCGGTAGAAACTTTGGGGCACTCTTTGAGGTTCTATGTGTTGGTTGAATAAATGAATCTGAGATTGTGTGATGCATATCGTATAATCATACCCACAGATATTTGAGGTGACATTGGAGTATCTAGGTGACATTAGGGTTTTGGTTGATTTGTGTCTTAAGGTGTTATTCTAGTACGAACTCTAGGGCTGCTTGTGACACTTATAGGAATAGCCCAACGGATTGATTGGAAAGAAAAACTTTGAGGTGATTTCGTACCCTACCATAATCTCTTCGTTCGTTCTCTGCTATTAGTGACTTTGGAGTGACTCTTTGTTTCATGTTGAGGGATAGTTATGTGATCCAATTATGTTATTATTATTGAGAGGACTTGCACTAGTGCAAGTATGAACCCTAGGCCTTGTTTCCTAGCATTGCAATACCGTTTGTGCTCACTTTTATCATCAGTTACCTTGCTGTTTTTATATTTTCAGATTACAAAAACCATTATCTACTATCCATATACCACTCGTATCACCATCTCTTCACCGAACTAGTGCACCTATACAATTTACCATTGTATTGGGTGTGTTGGGGACACAAGAGACTCTTTGTTATTTGGTTGCAGGGTTGCTTGAGAGAGACCATCTTCATCCTACGCCTCCTACGGATTGATAAACCTTAGGTCATCCACTTGAGGGAAATTTGCTACTGTCCTATAAACCTCTGCACTTGGAGGCCCAACAATGTCTACAAGAAGAAGGTTGTGTAGTATACATCAATAGCGCATAAACTGGGGTTTAAGCTTCTGTCACTCTCACAACCCATCATCTAATTGCTACTCCACAATGCATTCCGTTAGGCCCAAATATGGTGAAGTGTCATGTAGTCGATGTTCAGATGACACCACTAAGGGAATCACAACATACATACTGTCAAAATATCGAACACATATAAGGTTCACATGATTACTTGCAACATGATTTCTCCCGTGACCTCAAGAACAAAAGTAACTACTCACAATTGATAATCATGATCAATATCAGAGGGTATTAAATAGCATATTGGATCTAAACATATAATCTTCCACCAAATAAACCATATAGTAATGAACTACAAGATGTAATCAACACTACTAGTCACCCACAAGCACCAATCTATAGTTTCGGTAACAAGATTGAACACAAGAGATGAACTAGGGTTTGAGATGAGATGGTGTTGTTGAAGATGTTGATGGAGATTGCCCTCCCCAAGATGGGAGAGTTGTTGGTGATGATGATGACGATGATTTCCCACTTCGGGAGGGAAGATCCCCCAGCGGAATCGCTCCGCCGGAGGGAAAAAGTGCTCCTGTCCAAGTTCCACCTCTAGACGGCGGCGCTCCGTCTCGAAAGTCCTCCCTCTATTTTTTCTAGGTCAAAATGACTTATATACCAGAAGATGGGCACCGGAGGTGGGCCTGGGTGAGCACAACCCACCAAGGCGTGCCTGGGCTCCCTGCCGCGCCCAGGTGGGTTGTGCCCACCTGGTGGGCCTCCTCTGGTACTTATTTGCTCCAATATTCATCATATGTTCCATAAAAATTCTCTGTGAAGTTTCATCTTGTTTGGAGCTGTGCAGAATAGGTAGCTTGACGTAGCGTCTCCAGGTCCAGATTTCCAGCTGCGGGAATTCTCCCTCTTTGTGTGTACCTTGCAAATTATGAGAGAAAAGGCATGAGAATTACTCCAAAAAGCATTATTATGCATAAAAACACCATAAATAATAGTAGAAAAACATGATGCAAAATGGACGTATCAAAGCCCTCCGTGATAGAATTCCCCTCCGGCAGGGTGCCGAAAAAGGTCCCTAGATGGGATCTCATGGGTACAGAAGGTTGCGATGGTGGAAAAGTGTTTTCGTGGATGCCTCTGTTGGTTTGGGGATATATGGGAATATGTAGGCGTAGAAATTAGGTCAGGAGGTGCATGAGAGGCCTACAAGGGTGGGGGAGCGCCCTCCGTCCTTGTGGTCACCTTGTGGCTCCTCCGACTTCATCTCCAAGTCTCCTGGTTGTCTTCTGATCCAAGAAAATCATCGCAAAGGTTTTATTCCGTTTGGACTCCATTTGGTATTCCTTTTCCACGAAACTCAAAAATAGGGGAAAAAACAGGAACTAGCACTGGGCTCTAGGTTAATAGGTTAGTCCCAAAAATAATATAAAATAGCATAATAATGCATATAAAACATCCAAAACAGATAATATAATAGCATAGAACAATAAAAAAATATAGATACGTTGGAGACGTATCAAGCATCCCCAAGCTTAATTCCTGCTCGTCCTCAACTAGGTAAATGATAAAACCGACTTTTTATGTGGAATGCTACCTAACATATTTATCCATGTAATTTCTTTATTGTCGCGTGAATGTTCAGATCCGTATGATTCAAAACAAAAGTTTAATATTGACATAAATACAATAATATTTCAAGCATACTAACAAGGCAATTATGTATTCTCAAAATAACATGGCCAAAGAAATCTTATCCCTACAAAATCATATAGTCTGGCTATGCTCCATCTTCATCGCATAAAATATTTAAATCATGTACAACCCCGATGACAAGCCAAGCAATTGTTTCATACTTTTGATGTTCTCAAACTTTTTCAATTTTCACGCAATACATGAGCATGAGCCATGGACATGGCACTATAGGTGGAATAGAAGGTGCTTGTGGAGAAGACAAGAAGAAGGAGATAGTCTCACATCAACTAGGCGTATCAACAGGCTATGGAGATGCCCATCAATAGATATCAATGTGAGTGAGTAGGGATTGCCATGCAACGGATGCACTAGAGCTATAAGTTTATGGAAGCTCAGAAAGAAAACTAAGTGGGTGTGCATCCAACTTGCTTGCTCATGAAGACCTAGGGCATTTTGAGGAACCCCGTTGTTGGAATATACAAGCCAAGTTCTATAATGAAAAATTCCCACTAGTATATGAAAGTGATAATATAGGAGACTATCTATCATGAAGATCATGGTGCTACTTTGAAGCACAAGTGTGGTAAAAGGATAGTAGCATTGCCCCTTCTCTCTTTTCCCTCTTTTTTTTATTTGGGCCTTCTCTCATTTTATTGGCCTCTTTTTTTCATCCGGAGTCTCATCCCGACTTGTGGGGGAATGATAGTCTCCATCATCCTTTCCTCACATGGTACAATGCTCTAATAATGAAGATCATCACACTTTTATTTACTGTAACGCCCTCGATGCGGATATATCTCCCACGTGTCGAAGCACGACTTAGAGGCATAACCGCATTGAAAGCAATGTCGCGAGTGAGGTAATCTTCACAACAACCCATGTAATACATAAGGGAAAGAGATACATAGTTGGCTTACAATCGCCACTTCACACAATTACATGAATAAAGCATTACATCAACCAGATACAATCAAGGTCTGACTACGGAACCAAAATAAAATAAGACTACCCCAAATGCTACACAGATCCCCGATCGACCCCAACTGGGCTCCACTACTGATCAACTAGAACGAAACAACACAAAGGACAAGATCTTCAACGAGCTCCTCCTTGAGCTTGGTTCCGTCACCTGCTCGGTAACATCGGCACCTGCAAACTGGTTTTGGAAGTATCTGTGAGTCACGAGGACTCAGCAATCTCACATCCTCGTGTTCAAGACTATTTAAGCTTATAGGTAAGGTAAAGGTATGAGGTGGAGCTGCAGCAAGCGACTAGCATATATGGTGGCTAACCTATACGCAAAAGAGAGCGAGAAGAGAAGGCAAAAGCACGGTCAGGAATCTATGATCAAGAAGTGATCCTAGAGCAACCTACGTCAAGCATTACTCCAACACCGTGTTCACTTCCCGTACCCTGCCGAGAAGAGACCATCACGGTTACACACGCAATTGGTGCATGTTAATTAAGATCAACTTCGAGTTTTCTACAACCAGACATTAACAAATTCCCATCTGCCCATAACCGCGGGCACGGCTTTCGAAAGTTCAATCCCTACAGGGGTGTCCCAACTTAGCCCATCACAAGCTCTCACGGTCAACGAAGGATATTCCTTCTCCCAAGACATTTCGATCAGACTCGGCATCCAGGTTACAAGACATCTCGACAATGGTAAAACAAGTCCAGCAACACCGCCCGAATGTGCCGACAAATCCCGATAGGAGCTGCACATATCTCGTTCTCAGGGCACACTCAGATGAGACTAGCTACGATTAAAACCAACCCTCATGTTTCCCCGAGGTGGCCCCGCAGGCAGCTCAGTTTGGACCAACACTCAGAGGAGAACTGGCCCGGGGTGGTTTAAATAAAGATGACCCTTGAGTCTGCAGAACCTAAGGGAAAGAAAAGGCTAGGTGGCAAATGGTAAAACCAAGGTTGGGCATTGCTGGAGGAGTTTTATTCAAGGCGAAATGTCAAGGGGTTCCCATTTAACCCAACCGCGTAAGGAACACAAAATCCGGGAACATAACACCGATATGACGGAAACTAGGACGGCAAGAGTGGAACAAAACACCAGGCATAAGGCCGAGCCTTCCACCCTTTACCAAGTATATAGATGCATTGATTAAATAAGAGATATTGTGATATCCCCACATATAAACATGTTCCAACAAGGAACAACATATCCATGTTCCAACAAGGAACAAACTTCATCTTCACCTGCAACTAACAACGCTATAAGAGGGGCTGAGCAAAGCGGTATCATAGCCAAATAACGGTTTGCTAGGACAAGGTGGGTTAGAGGCTTGGATTAACAATATGGGAGGCATGATAAGCAAGTGGTAGGTATCGCGGCATAGGAATAGCAAAAGAGCGAGCAACTAGCAAGCAAAGATAGAAGTGATTTCGAGGGTATGGTCATCTTGCCTGAAATCCCGCAAGGAAGAAGAACGAGTCCATGAAGAATTCAAACGGACGAAGTCGAATGAATCCTCACAAGTGTGACGTTATCCGAACCAACCCGAAGAAGCAACACCGGAAAGAAGCAAACAATCATGGTAAACAACCAACACATGAACATGGCATGATATGCGAGATGCGGTATGCGGTGCATATGCATGATTTGGAAAGGAATGATTGAACCTGGCCTCAACCTGGAAATCCAAGAGTGCCACTGGAAAGGGGAGATGATTTCGGTCGAAATCGATATAAAGATCACTGGAATCGGATGCATGGTTTGGAAATGGCAAGCAAAACAAATGTCACCGGTCTGCGATAATCAGCAAGTGACAATCTAAATGCATCAAGATAAATATGCTACAGCACTCAAACATAACAACAAAATACATGGCAGGGATCCACTCATGATGCTTGACAAAAGATGAACATTGAGCTATGGCTAAATCACTCATTAACAGGTTCAAACAAGCATGGCAAAATAGCAAATGATAACAGGTTTCAGACTTAGTGAAATTAACACAAGTCTGGAATTTATCATCAGGAAGCAAACTTTAGAGCATGAAAACTACATGCTACAGGAACATATAATGGCAAAGCAAGGCATGGCATGAAGCTACTCAAAGCATATAACAAAAGTCCCTTAGTGACCATGAGCCAAAAGGGATCGGAGAAAACAATTGCAAGCATGTGAACATAGCAAAAACATAAACAGATTCAGACTTAGTGAAAAACTGGAGCATGGCAAAACAGATAACGAGTAGGCATGTTTACGAGCTCGATGCACTCACTACAAAGCATGGCATGATAATATAAGCATACACCCATCAAGTAGACATGGCATAGAAGCTATACATGGCAATAACAATAATATAGCATGCATGAATCAACAACAACAAGCTTGGCAAAATTGTAAAACATGTTAACAATCTGCCAGGAACATTGTATAGCAAAAGTAGAGCTCGATTGACTCAATCTAGGGTACTCCATAATTGCAAAAAAAGACATGGATGGATAGAGCACCACAATATTAACAAAACATCCTTACTGAACATGCTCAAAAGAGGCACAGATCACTAGGAAACCACATGAACATATGGCATAAAAATAATGACAGGACAAGGACTTAGTGAAATTCTAAGTCCCTGAAATCAGCATCATTGAGTAAGCTACTTTGCATGCTTGTGCTAGTCACCACAAAGATCACAAAAATACATGGCATACACCCCTATGAAGATGGAATGGCATTCTACAAAACACATGTAGAGCTCAGGATCATAGCATGCACACATTAATCATGGCAAAAATGACAAAAGGCCATTCGCTGAAACAGATCTGACATAATCCTCACATAGCCCTCTTCCAACAGCATTTCGGGCATCAAGATGAGCTCAAATGAAAATGATGCAATGAGATGAAATGATGTACTCGTCGAGACGAACATTTTGATATGCTACACACACGAATCGGAGCTACGGATGCAGAGTTATGGCATGTCAAAGTATGCAAGAAAATTAGGGTTGGAGGGGAAAAGGTCAACCATGACTTGAATCTGGATCTGGAGGCATGCAATCCGAGGAGATCGCCGGAGAGGAAAACGAGGTCGCCGGAGATCGAGGGAGGTGGCCGGAGCTGGGGCGCGCCGGCGACGAGGAGGATCCGGGCGGCGGCGGAGGACAGCGTCGGGGTCTCGACGGAGCTCACCGGCGAAGCGGCGCGATGGAGCGCAGCGGGGTCAGTGCCTGCGACGGACTTGGACGGCAAGGCGGCACGCTCAGACGAAGGCGGCGGCCTTGGGCGAGGAGCCGGGCGGCGGGATCCCCAGGCGCGGGCGGCGCGGCTAACGGGCCTCGGGGGCCCGGAGCGGGCTTGCCTGGGACGGCGGCGGGAGAGAGGAGGAGGCGACAGGTGGCAGCTTCCGGTAGGTGGCGGCGGTTGTGTCCGGCCGCACGGATGTGCTGGGGCTAGGGTTAGGGGGGTTTTGGATCCAGAATTTCAGGGAGGGGATCTATTTATAGAGGTAGAGGAATCTAGGAAGCTCCAAATGAGGTGCAGTTTGCGGCCACGCGATCGTGATCGAACACTCTAGATGATGGGAGAGATCTAGGTGGGTTTTGGGCCAGTTTGGAAGGGTGTTGGGCTGCAACACACACGAGGCCTTCACGGTTCCTCGGTTAACCGTTGGAGTATAAAACGAAGTCCAAATGGCACGAAACTTGACAGGTGGTCTACCGGTAGTAAACCAAGGCCGCATGGCAAGTCTCGGTTCAATCCGAAAACGTTTAACACCCGCACACGAAAAGAGGTAGAAAGGGACACCGGAGGACATAGGAGCAATGGATTGCAAAACGGACAACGGGGAAAATGCTCGGATGCATGAGACGAACATGTATGCAAATGAAATGCACATGATGACATGATATGCGATGCATGACACGCAAGCAATGACAAGGCAACAACAGCGAATAACTGGAGGACACCTGGCCCATCGGTCTCGGGGCGCTACAACACTCCACCACTACGAGAGGATCTCGTCCCAAGATCTAGAATGGCACCGGAGGGAAAACAGAAGAGAAAGAGAAGAGGTAAAACTAAGTTGCTCCTTTGACAAATGAGTGAAACCAAAGAACCTTGAAATGTTGAACAACTTGAAAGAGAGAATACAATGGAGATGAACGAAGTTGAAAACACTCCGTTAGAAAAGAGGAACAAGGGATAACAAATTCGGATAGCACTCCGATTGAAAAGAAAAGGAATTGAATAAGAACTTGATAAGAAGAGAAGATACTTGATAAATTCACAACATACTTCCTCCGGAACTATTGAATGAATGGAAAAAAAGGGGTAAGAAAGATCTCAGACAGCACTCCGGTTGAAAAGAGATGCAAGGCTTGATAAGGCGAAAATAACTTGAGCAAAAATGGCACCACACTCCGGTTAAATGGATAAGCATGAAAAGAACAAGATCCTGACAAGAACAAGAAGAAGGTTTGAAGAGAGCAGCAACACAATGCCTCCGGAACAAAAGTAAGAATGGAATGAACGAAGGGAAAACAAGATCTTGAGAGAGCACTCTTACAACAAATGCTAGAACAGAGTTGTTGGAAAACCAACAACGAAAAGAATAAGCTTGATATGGTCTTATGGAATACATCTCAAATTATGAGGTGACAACCTGCCACTCACAGGAAAAAGAATTGGATTGATAAGAACAAGGAGATGAGAAGCTATTTCACCGGGAGGATAAATGAAGAACTTGGATCATTGATAAACACCATAAGAGCGACAATCATTAAAGGAAAGCTTTAGGTGAAATATAGCCCAAGATAACTCCAATGAAGATATTGATGGATTTAAAATATCTCATTCTTGATAACTTGTGAATCACGAAGCACGAAGGGAAATTATCAAGAATGACATAACACCACCTCAAAAGATATGCGTGGAAATTTTTGTACTCCGGATTGCAAAATGAAGAAAGCATGAGATCCTCTGAAAAGAATCTCGATGAACACTTCGAGAAGGAATTAAATCCTTGATGAACCAACATGTAGGACATCCATGAAGAACTCCGGTAACAAAAGAAATGATCAATGGAAATGAAAGAGAAGTTGAAAACACAAAGTGAAGCCTTGCGATGATTTAGATGGACCTCCGTGATAATTAGAGCTTGGAACTCCAAGAAAGAAAAAGATGGCACAATTGAAAATCGAGAACTTGATGAGCCTCCAGAATACGGAATTAATCATTTGGGTGAATCAAGAATAAGAATTATGTTATGCTCATCCTTCACCAATTTAGATTGATGACAAACATTGGATTTGGCATACTACTTATTCTCGTAGAAAAGGATTAAGAGAGATATAGCACAAACTTGAGAAAGTCTTCAACGAACCACTGGTAGGACTGAAACAACGAATGAATTGATATGATAACGAAGGAAGAGAAATCTTGAATGAACCACCGTAAGAATTGAAAACGAACGAAGTAAAAGGGATGAATCACCGGTAAGAATTGGAAAACGAATGAAGATACTTGCGGGAATTTAGATACAAGTGACGAAGAAATCGCAAACTGATTAGAGATTACTTGAGCGATGCACCGGTAAGATTTCGAGAATAAGAGTTGAAAGCTGAGAATGAATAATTCTGAGATGATGGCCTCCGGACAATCAAACTGAAAAGAATCATAAATAGCTCCGGATGGGGTGAAAAGAATTCTCACAATCGAAAATAATTATGAGAGGATAGCACGAATCTAGAATAATGACTCCTTAAGAGAACGGATAAGGATTTAAGAGGAACTATTCTTCGGTCTTCAAAATCTGAGAATGACGACGAGAAACACCACCATGAATTATTTAGACACTCCAGAAGAATCAAAAGCGAAGAGGTAGAGCCAATGATGAAAAGAATTTGAAAGCGATATTGAAGAAGGCAATTGACTGATGAAAATTCATTCTTACGTCAAACTTCGAAAAAGAATTGAGAATAACTCCGGGAGAATTAGAAGAGTCAGGTAAGATCCTGGGAAAAGACCTGTGGGTTAGGGCCCACTGAAAAGATACACCGTTGAACGATTTTGAAGAGAGCTTGCACCGGTTGATTTAAAAGGCTTGAATGAGATAACATCATCAAAAGAGTTTGAACAAAAGCAGAGTGGAAACATGAATCTTCGAGATATCTTGAGCACTTCGGAACAATTAAATAGTGAGAGGTGAAAGATTAAGAGGTGCAACGGCATGGGAAAGCATTTGAAACGAGGAAATGGATATGATCAACACCAAAAGCTTGAATTGAATCCACCGGAGAAGAAAGAAAACCGAGAATGATGAGCTTGAAGCTCCATTAGAATCTTCATGAGAATCGCCGGATAAGAACATTGACGAAAAAGAATGGAGAGACTTCACATCAATAAACTGGATACATGATTAAGAAATCTTAGCCCTTGAAGAAAAGGGTGGGGGGGGGGGAAAACAAAGGCAATTTGGGACGGAAGAAATGAACACCGTTGAAAGAAATGATAATTGATCTTGCGGATGTTGAAAAAGATCGGATCCACTTGAAGAGAAACACGCCGGTTGAAAAGAATTGACATGACAATCTCGATGGTTATGACGGATTAGCATCCAGATAGAAATATATCTCCCACGTGTCGAAGCACGACTTAGAGGCATAACCGCATTGAAAGCAATGTCGCGAGTGAGGTAATCTTCACAACAACCCATGTAATACATAAGGGAAAGAGATACATAGTTGGCTTACAATCGCCACTTCACACAATTACATGAATAAAGCATTACATCAACCAGATACAATCAAGGTCCGACTACGGAACCAAAATAAAATAAGACTACCCCAAATGCTACACAGATCCCCGATCGACCCCAACTGGGCTCCACTGCTGATCAACTAGAACGAAACAACACAAAGGACAAGATCTTCAATGAGCTTCTCCTTGAGCTTGGTTGCGTCACCTGCTCCGTAATATCGGCACCTCAAACTGGTTTTGGAAGTATCTGTGAGTCACGAGGACTCAGCAATCTCACACCCTCGCGATCAAGACTATTTAAGCTTATAGGTAAGGTAAAGGTATGAGGTGGAGATGCAGCAAGCGACTAGCATATATGGTGGCTAACCTATACGCAAAAGAGAGCGAGAAGAGAAGGCAAAAGCACGGTCGAGAATCTATGATCAAGAAGTGATCCTAGAGCAACCTACGTCAAGCATTACTCCAACACCATGTTCACTTCCCGTACCCCGCCGAGAAGAGACCATCACGGTTACACACACGGTTGGTGCATTTTAATTAAGATCAACTTCGGGTTTTCTACAACCGGACATTAACAAATTTCCATCTGCCCATAACCGCGGGCACGGCTTTCGAAAGTTCAATCCCTGCAGGGGTGTCCCAACTTAGCCCATCACAAGCTCTCACGGTCAATGAAGTATATTCCTTCTCCGAAGACATTCCGATCAGACTTGGCATCCAGGTTACAAGACATCTCGACAATGGTAAAACAAGTCCAACAACACCGCCCGAATGTGCCGACAAATCCCGATAGGAGCTGCACATATCTCGTTCTCAGGGCACACTCAGATGAGACTAGCTATGAGTAAAACCAACCCTCATGTTTCCCCGAGGTGGCCCCACAGGCAGCTCAGTTTGGACCAACACTCAGAGGAGCACTGGCTTGGGGGGGTTTAAATAAAGATGACCCTTGAGTCTGCAGAACCCAAGGGAAAGAAAAGGCTAGGTGGCAAATGGTAAAACCAAGGTTGGGCATTGTTGGACGAGTTTTATTCAAGGCGAACTGTCAAGGGGTTCCCATTATAACCCAACCGCGTAAGGAACGCAAAAACCAGGAACATAACAACAATATGACGGAAACTAGGGCGGCAAGAGTGGAACAAAGCACCAGGCATAAGGCCGAGCCTTCCACCCTTTACCAAGTATATAGATGCATTAATTAAATAAGAGATATTGTGATATCCCCACATATAAACATGTTCCAACAAGGAACAAACTTCATCTTCACTTGCAACTAACAACGCTATAAGAGGGGCTGAGCAAAGCGGTACCATAGCCAAACAACGGTTTGCTAGGACAAGGTGGGTTAGAGGCTTGGATTAACAATATGGGAGGCATGATAAGCAAGTGGTAGGTATCGCAGCATAGGCATAGCAAAAGAGCGAGCAACTAGCAAGCAAAGATAGAAGTGATTTTGAGGGTATGGTCATCTTGCCTGAAATCCCACAAGGAAGAAGAACGAGTCCATGAAGAAGTCAAACAGACGAAGTCGAACGAATCCTCACAAGCGCGACATTATCGGAACCAACCCAAAGAAGCAACACCAGAAAGAAGCAAACAATCATGGTAAACAACCAACAAATGAACATGGCATGATATGCGAGATGCGGTATGCGGTGCATATGCATGATTTGGAAAGGAATGATTGAACCTGGCCTCAACATGGAAATTCAAGAGTGCCACTGGAAAGGGGAGATGATTTCAGTCGAAATCGATATAAAGATCACCGGAATCGGATGCACGGTTTGGAAATGGCAAGCAAAACAAATATGGCACCGGTCTGCGATAATCAGCAAGTGACCATATAAATGCATCAAGATAAATATGCTACAGCACTCAAACATAACAACAAAATACATGGAAGGGATCCCCTCATGATGCTTGACAAAATATGAACACTGAGCTATGGCTAAATCACTCACTAACAGGTTCAAACAAGCATGGCAAAAGAGCAAATGATAACAGGTTTCAGACTTAGTGAAATTAACACAAGTCTGGAATTTATCATCAGGAAGCAAACTTTAGAGCATGAAAACTACATGCCACAGGAACATATCATGGCAAAGCAAGGCATGGCATGAATCTATTCAAAGCATATAACAAAAGTCCCTTAGTGACCATGAGCCAAAAGGGATCAGAGAAAACAATTGCAAGCATGTGAACATAGCAAAAACATAAACAGATTCAGACTTAGTGAAAAACTGGAGCATGGCAAAACACATAACGAGTAGGCATGTTTACGAGCTCGATGCACTCACTACAAAGCATGGCATGATAATATAAGCATACACCCATCAAGTAGACATGGCATAGAAGCTATACATGGCAAGAACGACAATATAGCATGCATGAATCAACAACAACAAGCTTGGCAAAATTGCAAAACATGTTAACAATCTGCCAGGAACATTTTATAGCAAAAGTAGAGCTCGATTGACTCAAGCTAGAGTGCTCCATAATTGCAAAAAAAGACATGGATGGATAGATCACCACAATTTTAACAAAACATCCTTACTGAACATGCTCAAAAGAGGCACGGATCACTAGGAAACAACATGAACATATGGCATAAAAATAATGACAGGACAAGGACTTAGTGAAATTCTAAGTCCCTGAAATCAGCATCATTGAGTAAGCTACTTTGCATGCTTGTGCTAGTCACCACAAAGATCACAAAAATACATGGCATACACCCCTATGAAGATGGAATGGCATTCTACAAAACACATGTAGAGCTCAGGATCATAGCATGCACACATTAATCATGGCAAAAATGACAAAAGGCCATTTGCTGAAATAGATCCGACATAATCCTCACATAGCCCTCTTCCAACAGCATTTCGAGCATCAAGATGAGCTCAAATGAAAATGATGCAATGAGATGAAATGATGTACTCTTTGAGGCAAACATTTTGATATGCTACACACACGAATCGGAGCTATGGATGCAGAGTTATGGCATGCCAAAGTATGCAAGAAAATTAGGGTTGGAGGGGAAAAAGTCAACCGTGACTTGAATCTGGATCTGGAGGCACGCAATCCGAGGAGATCGCAGGAGAGGAAAACGAGGTCGCCGGAGATCGAGGGAGGTGGCCGGAGCTGGGGCGCGTCGGCGACGTGGAGGATCCGGGCGGCGGCGGAGGACGGCGCCGGGGTCTCGGCGGAGCTCGCCGGTGAAGCGGCGCGGTGGTGCAGCGAGGCGGCGCGGTGGAGCGCGGTGGGGTCGGTGCCGGCGATGGACTTGGACGGCGAGGCGGCGCGCTCAGATGAAGGCGGCGGCCGCGGGCGAGGAGCCGGGCGGCGGGATCCCCAGGCGCGGCTAACGGGCCTCGGGGGCCCGGAGCGGGCTTGCCCGGGCCGGCGGCGGGAGAGAGGAGATGGCGATAGGTGGCGGCTTCCGGTAGGCGGCGGCGGTTGTGTCCTGCCGGACCGGACGTGGCCGGCCGCACGGATGTGCTGGGGCTAGGGTTAGGGGGTTTTTGGATCTGGAATTTCGGGGAGGGGATCTATTTATAGAGGTAGAGGAAGCTAGGAAGGTCCAAATGAGGTGCGGTTTGCGGCCACGCGATCGTGATTGAATGCTCTAGATGATGGGAGAGATCTAGGTGGGTTTTGGGCCAGTTTGGAAGGGTGTTGGGCTGCAACACACACGAGGCCTTCACGGTTCCTCGGTTAACCGTTGGAGTATCAAATGAAGTCCAAATGGCACGGAACTTGACAGGCGGTCTACCGGTAGTAAACCAAGGCCGCATGGAAAGTCTTGGTTCAATCCGAAAACGTTTAACACCCGCACACTAAAAGAGGTAGAAAGGGACACCGGAGGACATAGGAGCGCCGGATTGCAAAACGGACAACGGGGAAAATGCTCGGATGCATGAGATGAACATGTATGCAAATGAAATGCACATGATGACATGATATGCGATGCATGACACGCAAGCAATGACAAGGCAACAACAGCGAATAACTGGAGGACACCTGGCACATCAGTCTCGGGGCGCTACATTTACTTACAACTCAAGAATTACAACTCAATACTTAGAACAAAATATGACTCTATATGAATGCCTCCGGTGGTGTACCGGGATGTGCAGTGAATCAAGAGTGACATGTATGAAAGAATTATGAATGGTGGCTTGGCCACAAATACGATGTCAACTACATGATCATGCAAAGCAATATGACAATGATGACACGTGTCATAATAAACGGAATGGTGGAAAGTTGCATGGCAATATATCTCGGAATGGCTATGGAAATGCCATAATAGGTATGTATGGTGGCTGTTTTGAGGAAGGTATATGGTGGGTTTATGGTACCGGCGAAAGTTGCGCGGTACCAGAGAGGCTAGCAATGGTGGAAGGGTGAGAGCTCAGACCCTGCAGCACTTCTTTGGCACGAAGCATGAAGACATCGGGAAGCTGCTTTTCAAGGCCTAGAAGTCATGGCCGGGAATGACCGAAGACCTCGGCCTCGGCTGCGCTCACCCGGCCACCCCGGTAAGTTTTCAGATTTCCAAACGTAACGTCTACTTGTAGATTCGAGGAGTATGCTAAGCCTTCCTTTTCTCCTTCAGATCTGGACGAAGAAAGTGGAGCGGATCAAGTGTCCGGCTCCGCTGCCTGAAGACCTAGCTATCCCTCTACTAACTAAGATGCTGGTTCCGGCGCCGTACCAGGCGCCGGAGAAGAAGGCCAAGAAGAAGGGCAAGGAAGCCAAAAGTGGCCTCTGCCGTAAAGGTACTTCGGACATCGCGTCTGAATACACCGAGGTTCTCTCCTCCCACGAGGGAGACGAAGATGAGGAGGAAGAGGAGGAGAGCAATTCTCCCCTCAAGGGAGAGAAGAAAAGGGTGGCGTCCGCGGACCTAGAAGCGGAGGCGCCCAAGAAGGGGAAGATTTCCCTTTCGGATGATTCAGATTCGGACACCGAGTTCATCCCTGAGCGCCGCCTCAGGCCGAAGCCCCCGGCCGAGTCGTAAGTATTTAAATATACTATACATACATCTAGCCTTTTTTACAGATCGTGGTATAACATTTTATTTACGTACTTTCAGTCCGGCCCGTGATCTCCCCGAACAATCGTCGTCTTCGGGAAACTCGTTGGTGCCAGAGATGATGGAGAGCGAAACTCCTCCACGAGCCTCTCCGCCATGAGCCGCGGATGACACCATGGTGTTATCCCAAAGGACTTCTCCGGGCCGGGGGGAGGCGCGGAAGGCCGCTGAAACGATGCCAGAGGGTGATGCCTCGGCTGCCGAAAATATGGGGGATACTACCCCCATGGAAATTGACGACGGGGGCTTGGATCAGTCCGGCCCCAGCCGAATACCACTCCAGAGACCCACGTAGCTCCGGAGTCGAGCGAGCAGCCCCCTTCAAGGCAAGGGGGTGTCGACTCCACCGGCGACCTCTATCAATCCGGAGGCGCCGGATATGTTGAGGGAAGCACTTCAATGTGCTTCCATCGTGGAAGAGCACTGTACCCTGATGGGTGCGGTGATTGAGAAGGTTCAGTCCACTAAAAGCGGCTGAACGAAGCTTTCACTAGCCTGTTAACAGGTTTTGAGGTAAGTGATATAACATGCTTTAGCCGCTTTTCGTATTGGAAGAATATGCCTGTATATAGCTAGTAGCCCCTAAGACTCTATTTGGGTCTTTTGAAAAAGGAGCCGGATAGAGGATCAAATAGTCGCCGGAGATAACGCGTTCATCTATTTTGATAAACAGGCTTCACTGTTGGAGGATTCAGCTAGGGATGCTGAAGTATCCGAACTCCAGCGGAAACTGAAGCTGGCTGACGATGAGATCGACCGTATTAACAAGCGGTTCGATGAGTCCCGGGGTATGCTTTATTTTTGAAAGAGACCCCTTTACAACCCTAAATTATAATGCAAAATCGGAGTTCAAGCTCATGCGCCGCTATACAAATGGTTGTAGGCAACGCGATCAAGGTCGAGGCCCTCAAGAATTCCCTTGCCTAAGCCAAGGAGGAGGCGATGTCAAGCAAAGTAGCCACAGAGAAAGCGGCTGCGGATGTAGAGGCCGAAAAGGCCACCCGCCTTCAGTACGAGGCGAGGGTGACCAAAGTAGAGCAGGCGCTCCAGGAAGCCACCACCAAGTGTGAGTCCTTGGAGGAGAGCAACAAGGCCCAAGCGGCCGAGCTCACCAAGGCTCTTCAAGCTGCGAAGGAGGCTCGGTCCGAGTCCCAGGCGGCTCACGAGAAGATCAAGCAAGCCGGACAGATAGCGGCTGGTAAGCCTTTTCTTTTACAAAGTATATTTGGCGGTCGAAGATATGCTTTGCTAAATCGACTATGGAGTGCTCCAGTCGCTTTTGCGAATCTCCTGAGGAGTGCTGCCAACGCCGCCGAGTATTTCCGGGCCCAAGAAGGGAATGCGATGGAGAAGCTCTTCTGGTCGCAGTACTTGGCTCCGGAGCGGCCGGCGCTACTGAACAATCAGATGATGCGGCTGGCAGAGCTGCATAGGATGTCCGGTTTGGCCATGAAGGACATCATAGTCCGGCTATGGCCAACCGGACCTATTCCGAGCAGCTACTTTAGTTTGGTCAAGCGGCTTGGGGACGCCTTGCCCCGAGTAGAGGCCATGAAGCGCTCAGCGTGTATAGAAGGTGCGCGGATGGCCTTTGCCCATGTCAAGATGCAGTGGGCCAAAATGAAGGCCACCATCGTGGCTGTCGAGGGTCCGCCCGGGGGCAAGGACCATCGTACACTCGAGCGTTACTTTGAGGATGTCTTGGAAGGTACCCGCCTAATAGAGGGCCAATGCTCAAAGGACATCATGTTCAAGTGAATGTGTCTGAACTACCTGGATTTTGTATAAACCAAAACTTTGTAATATAAACAAAGGCCTTGTGATATATTGTATACATTTATCATAAAGTGCTATTCCCCCTGTGCGGCCATTTTTAATTCTTGAGAATTGACCCATTGTCGGCTTCAGCCCCCATGTAGATACCATGGGGGTGCTCGTAATAGCGCGTGACCACACGACCCAATCCGTAAAGGAGGTGGCAGCGTGGCGAACCAGGCAATCGAACTATACGGTTTTATCATTCTCACTTTAGCCATGGGAGTTTGATAATGGGATTGTAGGTTAGCCCCTGGTGCGTATGTGGCTACCGAACTTGGATGCATTTTAAACGCTTGATTGGAAAAAGCCAGTCCTTCGTGTAATACGAAAGAAATCACTAAAGACTTAGTAAGTCACTGAATTGCTGACCAGCTCTCGCTGCATCACGACAGTTAGTTTTCGGCTTTCTCTACTGAGGTGTTTGACCAAGACGGCCAGAAATACAATCACAGTAGTTCTACCTTTACTACCTTAGCCGAAAAACGGAATGTAAGGTAGCAAGCACAGGAGCCGGGCAACCCAACTATTGACCAAAGACGTGATTCGGAGTCGATGCATATAATGCAATATTCGGGACGCCGAAGTATACCCTGAGAGTGTTCGGACTTTCTATTCTTGTGAATGTATATATGGCTGGAAATAGAGCCCCTGACGATTTAAGTCATACCAGGGTGTATATGCCAATTCAGACATAAAATGGGAAAACAGATTAGGAAATAAGCCAATACCGAACAACGTTGGGAAAAACTATTTCCATTATAGTCTGATTGGTACGTCAAAACGTATTTTTACAGAGGATGATATAAGCATCAGGGTCATTTTACATGCCGAGAACAAGGGAAAGCTGTATATAGGTGTAAATTTGAAAAGATGATCTTGAAGATCTTTTGGACACTCTGTCGCATGTCTACGCCGCCTTTCCCTATAGTATATGGTCCTTTGAGAGGATCGACAATCGAGTGTGTATAAGGGGCCTGGAAGAGGACCCTAAGTGCCATCGACGAGTGGAGTAGGTTGTAAAGAACCTGAAAAGGAAAAAACAAGAAGAAAAAGATAGAAGAATATAAAGGTCCAGATAGGGTCGAGCCGTATTGTGGACTTTATTTTTAGGAGGCCTCCATCCTTGCCCATGGTATTTTTAGTGCATAATTATGTACGCGCGGTACATATGCCGCTATCAATTTGGGGTTTTGACGGAGGCCGGACTGCTAGTCTAGCTCTCGACGAGCCGGACTATCATTCCGCAGGGTAGACCAGACTCATTTGACAGTGTCCGGGGGCTTGGCTGCCGATGTAGTATTCGGCTTAATGAGGCCACTCTGTACTTCGGCTGCAAGGGCCGCCGTATGCTCCTTAGTATGGAGAGAGCGCTCCATATTTCCATTGACTGTTATAAAACCACGTGGTCCAGGCATCTTGAGCTTTAGATAAGCGTAGTGCAGGACTACATTGAAACGGGTGAAGGCTATTCGTCCGAGCAGTGCATGATAGCCGCTGCGGAAGGGGACAATGTCGAAGATCAAGTCTTCGCTACGAAAATTATCCGGTGAACCGAAGACGACTTCCAGCGTTATGGATCATGTACAATAGGCCTCTACGCCGGGGATTACTCCTTTGAAGGTAGTTTTAGTGGGCTTGATCCTTGATGAGTCTATACCCATTTTGCGGGCGGTGTCCTGATAAAGCAGATTAAGGCTGCTACAGCCGTCCATGAGGACACGCGTGAGATGGAACCCGTCGATAATTGGGTCGAGGACCAATGCTGCCGAACCTCCATGACGGATACTGGTCGGATGGTCTCTGTGATCGAAAGTGCTCGGGCAGGCTGACCATAGATTGAATTTTGGGGCGACTGGCTCTATGGCATAGACGTCCCTTAGTGCGCGCTTGCGTTCCCTTTTGGGAATATGCGTAGCGTATATCATATTCACTGTTTTTACCTCGGGGGGAAATTTCTTTTGTCCCCCTGTGTTCGGTGGGCGAGGCTCTTCATCATCATCCTCGCTGGGTGGCTCCTTCCCCTTATGCTCGGCGTTTAGCTTGCCGGCCTGTTTAAATACCCAAAAATTCATGTTGGTATGATTAGCAGGCTTATCCGGGGTGCCATGAATCTGGCAAGGCCAATCGAGTATTTTGTCCAAACTAGATGGACCATCCTTGTTTCCTTTGAATGGCTTCTTCCGCTGACCGAGTTTAGAACCACTGAATCCGGCATTTACCGCCATGTCTTCGGTATCTTCCTTATTACTTCGATGCTTGTGTCTGTTGCATCGTGGCTTGCCATTGCCATCCCTGGCTTCAGAGGTGCCAGGGTCAGTGGTGCTATTGCTTCTGCGAGCTAGCCATCTATCCTCTCCCGCGCAAAAGCGGATCATAAGTGCGGTAAGGTATGCCATGGACTTCGGTTTTTCTTGGCCGAGGTGTCGGGCGAGCCGCTCGTCTCGGACGCTGTGTTTATAGGCCGCGAGGGCTTCGGTGTTTGGATAGTCAACAATTTGGCTCTTTTTAATTAAGAACCTGGTCCATAGCTTCCGGGCTGATTCTCCGTGTTGCTGGACTATGTGACTAAGGTCATCGGCATCTGGAGGCCGAACATAGGTTCCTTGGAAGTTGTCTCTGAAGGCATCCTCCAAGTCTTCCCAGCTGCCAATAGAGTTTTCTGGGAGGCTGTTTAACCAGTGTCATACTGGTCCCTTTAATTTTAGCGGGAGGTATTTGATGGCATGGAGATCATCGTCGCGGGCCATGTGAATATGGAGAAGAAAATCTTCGATCCATACTGCGGGATCTTTAGTACCATCGGATGATTCAATGTTCACGGGTTTAAACCCTTCAGTGAACTGGTGCTTGATACGTCTCCAACGTATCTATAATTTTTTTATTGTTCCATGCTATTATATTATCAACCTTGGATGTTTTATATGCATTTATATGCTATTTTATATGATTTTTGGGACTAACCTATTAACCTAGAGCCCAGTGCTAGTTTCTGTTTTTTTCCTTGTTTTTGAGTATCGTAGAAAAGGAAAACCAAACGAAGTCCAATTGACCTGAAATTTCACGGAGATCTTTTTTGGACCAGAAGAAGCCCACGGAGTACCAGAGATGGGCCAGAAGAGTCCCGAGGCCACCACGAGGGTGGGGGCGCGCCCTACCCCCCTGGGCGCGCCCCCTACCTCGTGACCGCCTCGGGGACCCCCCTGACTTGTTCCCGACTCCAACACCTCTTATATAACCCCAAACTTCCAGAAAGAAACCGAGATCAGGAGTTCCGCCGCCGCAAGCCTCTATAGCCACCGAAAACCAATCTAGACCCGTTTCGGAACCCTGTCGGAGGGGGGGAATCCCTCTCCGGTGTCCATCTTCATCATCCCAGCGCTCTCCATGACGAGGAGGGAGTAGTTCACTCGCGGGGCTGAGGGTATGTAACAGTAGCTATGTGTTCGATCTCTCTCTCTCTCTCGTGTTCATGATTTGGAACGATCTTGATGTATCGCGAGCTTTGCTATTATAGTTGGATCCTATGATGTTTCTCCCCCTCTACTCTCTTGTGATGAATTGAGTTTTCCCTTTGAAGTTATCTTATCAGATTGAGTCTTTAAGGATTTGAGAACACTTGACGTATGTCTTGCATGTGCTTATCTGTGGTGACAATGGGATATCACGTGATCCACGTGATGTATGTCTTGGTGATCAACTTGCAAGTTCCGTGACCTCGCGAACTTTTGCATAGGGGTTGGCACACGTTTTCGTCTTGACTCTCCGGTAGAAACTTTAGGGCACTCTTTGAAGTACTTTGTGTTGGTTTGAAAAGATGAATCTGAGATTGTGTGATGCATATCGTATAACCATACCCACAGATACTTGAGGTGACATTGGAGTATCTAGGTGACATTAGGGTTTTGGTTGATTTGTGTCTTAAGGTGTTATTCTAGTATGAACTCTTGAATAGATCGATCAGAAAGGATAACTTTGAGGTGGTTTCGTACCCTACAATAATCTCTTCATTTGTTCTCCACTATTAGTGACTTTGGAGTGACTCTTTGTTGCATGTTGAGGGATAGTTATATGATCCAATTATGTTATTATTGTTGATAGAACTTGCACTAGTGAAAGTATAAACCCTAGGCCTTATTTCCACACATTGCAATACCGTCTTTGCTCACTTTTATCACTTGCTACCTTGCTGTTTTATATTTTCAGATTACAAAAACCTATATCTGCCATCCATATTGCACTTGTATCACCATCTCTTCGCCGAACTAGTGCACCTATACAATTTACCATTGTGTTGGGTGTGTTGGGGACACAAGGGACTCTTTGTTATTTGGTTGCAGGGTTGCTTGAGAGAGACCATCTTCATCCTACGCCTCCCACGGATTGATAAACCTTAGGGCATCCACTTGAGGAAAATTTGCTACTGTCCTACAAACCTCTACACTTGGGGGCCCAGCAACGTCTATAAGAAGAAGGTTGTGTAGTAGACATCAGTGCTCCATCACCTCATTGGTGAAGCATAAGGGGTGTGCCGCGCCTCTATATTGGAGCATGCGCCAGGCCTGATGGTCGTCCTCTCGCGTTGGAGCACGCCCCCTTGACCCATAGATTGATCTTGTCTGACTAGCTCTATTGTCCAGGTCCTTTTGTAGGTCATAGGTATAGCTCGGGGTCGCTGTCTCCCTGCCTCGACGGTGGGGTGGCGCGGTCTGGTGTTCGGTGTAAGTGCTTGGTCTGTCCTGTCCATGTGGTGGCCGGTCAGGCTCGTCAGCGGGTTTATACTTTGGTGGTATTGGCTCCAGAGCCTCGTCGTCGAATTGTGGTATCAGCTTGCACTTCGGGTAGCTCTTGGTTGGGCGCTCGAGGCCATATTCCTCGCCTGCCAGGACTTTAGCCCATTTGTCATTGAGCGTGTCCTGGTCGGCTTGGAGTTGCTGCTGCTTCTTTTTTAGGCTTCTCGCAGTGGTGACTAGCCATCACTTAAAACGCTCTTGTTCGAGGGGTTCCTCTGGCAAGATGAAGTCTTCGTTACCGAGGCTCACATCCTCTTCAGAGATTGGTAGGTAGTTACTATCCTCCGAGTCCTCATTCCCGATGAGATCGTCAGTGTTAACTTGCCCATCCTCCCAGTCATCCTGTTTGGATGTTGGCTCGACAGGGGCTTCAAGGTCTTCGGCATTCTCCGGAGTGTTATTGTCTTCGGTGCCGGTATTGTTGTCTTTTTCTTGATGCGATTTTGAGCGGTGCCGCTGACGTTGACGCTTTGGAGGTGCTTCAGCAGGCTTTTCCTCAACCGGATCCTTCTTGCCATCGTCGTCATCCTCTTTGGGTGTGTCTACCATGTAAACATCGTATGTGGAGGTGGTCATCCAACGTTCGGTAAACGGAGGGTCTTGGCCTTGTTCATCTCCGACATCGTTATCCATGCCGTCGATGTCTTCGGAGGCGTAGTCCAACATGTCGGTTAAGTCTTCGACAATGGCTATGAAGTGGGTGGTGTGTGGGACATAAAATTCCCCGCTCTCAACCCCTAGTCCGGGTTGGGTGTAATTCGGAAGCGATTCCTCTGTATAGTGAGGGATCGCATTGAGTCCAGAGCCTCGTTTAGTAGCGAGGTTTGGACAGGGGTGCGAGAGTCCGCGGGGGCGGCAGGGGTGAGAGCCTCCTGGCCACACTCGCTTGATGCGGACCTCGAGAATTCAGATCTGGAGTCCGAGGGGGAGTCCGGCACTTCAGCAACGACGGGGGCCCGGTTTGTCTTCGGGTTTGCCGATGACACAACCCCCTTCAGTTCTCCAGCAGTAAGTTCCATAATTGCAGGGAGTTTGGTGGGCTCTAAACTCCCGTCTTCGGGCCTGGTAGTCTGCTCTGGATCTAAGACCAGAGCAGCGGTCAGGGCCGCGAACCCTTCGAAGATCAAGTCTCCTCGGATATCGGTGACATAGTTTAGATTTCCAAAACTAATCTGATGACCGGGGGCATAGTTGTTGATCTGCTCAAGGTGGCCAGTCGAGTTGGCATGCAGTGCGAAGCCGCCGAATACTAAAATTTGGCCGGGGAGGAAAGTCTCCCCAGAGACAACATCATTGTGGATGATCGGATGAGCCATCGAACCTTCTATTGACAGGACAGAGGAACTCCCAATGAAAGCACCAATGTCGGTGTCAAAACCGGTCGATCTCGGGTAGGGGGTCCCGAACTGTGCGTTTGAGGATCGAAGGTAACAGGAGGCAGGGGACACCATGTTTATCCAGGTTCGGGCCCTCTTGATGGAGGTAATACCCTACTTCCTACTTGATTGACTTTGATGAGTATAGGGGTTACAAGAGTTGATCTACCTCGAGATCGTAATGCTAAACCCTAGATGTCTAGCCTATCTAATTATGATTGCCTCTACGGACTAAACCCTCTGGTTTATATAGACACCGGAGGGACCTAGGGTTGTACAGAGTCGGTTTACAAAGAAAGGAATCTTCACATTCGAACGCCAAGCTTTCCATCCACACAAAGGAGGGTCCCCTCCAGACACGGGGGAAGGCCTTCTATCTTGTATCTTCCTGGCCCATCATCCCGGCCCATATCACATAGCCCGGGCGCCCGGGGACCCCCTAATCCAGGATTCCCTCAGCATCCCCAAGCTTAGGCTCTTGGTTGTCCTTGAATATTACCTTAGGGTGCCTTGGGCATCCCCAAGCTTAGGCTTTTGCCACTCCTTGTTCCATGGTCCATCAAATCCTTACCCAAAACTTGAAAACTTCACAACACAAAACTCAACAGAAAATCACATAAGCTCCGTTACTATAAGAAATAAATCACCATTTTTGGTACTGTTGTGGACTCATTCTTTATTTATATTGGTGTAATATCTACTGTATTCCAAATTTTCCATGGTTCATACCCCGGATACTACCCATAGATTCATCAAAATAAGCAAACAACACATAGAAAACAGAATATGTCAAAAACAAAATAGTCTGTAGTAATCTGGATATTTCGAATACTTATGTAACTGCAAAAATTCTGAAAAAATAGGAAAACCTAAGAAATTTATTTATAAATCTTCTTCAAAAATAATTAGTATTTTATCACGCTTATGTGACAAATGAAAATTGTTTTCCTGGGCGCAAAAGTTTCTATTTTTCAGCAAGATCAAATCAATTATCACCGTAAGCTATCCCAAAGGTCTTACTTGGCACAAACACTAATTAAAACACAAAACCACATCTAACCAGAGGCTAGATGAATTATATAATGCAAAACAGAACCTAAAAAGCAAAAATAAAAATAAAATTGGGTTGCCTCCCAACGAGCGCTATTGTTTAACGCCCTTAGCTAGGCATAAAACACGAATAGATCTAGGTGTTCTCATCTTTGGTATGCAATTATTTTCTCATCAAATCCTCCAAAAATCGTCTTAGCAAATCTATCCTTTCCTTTATTTCTCTCCTAGTAGATGAACGTAAATCATGAAAAGGACTCTGATTGATAATTTTAACATTCATAAACCCATAGTCAGGATCATCACCGTATATATCATCATATAAAATACATAGCTCGTTTCTAACAGGTTCCTTCATCATTTTATTTAACCAATCCCTATTAAATCCTACATAAATCCCCCTAGTAATCCAATAAAACTCCTCATAAGCCTCAAGGTACAAAGATTGAGAGATTTCTGAATAGAGAACTCTCCTCCTAAGATTTTCACTGTAAGATTGATAATCCCTAGATTCCAAACTACGCATAGTTTCTTTATCCTGGAGGACATCTATAATTGGAGGGTGTTCAACATACTTTTTATAGAAAGAAAAAATATCCCTAGTTTCTTGTATTATAAAATCAAATTCAAGCATAAGGATAATGGTGGCAATCTTTTTCGCTATTGGATGATTAATATTGAGAAGTTCATAAAACACCTTTTGCAAAGCAGGATGAATATGCACAAATTTTCTTTCTAATTCCTGAACAAGCATAATAATGGCATCCGCATAATAGTTTGTCTCAAGAAGAATAGATCTTTTATTAATAGGCATGCATCCCGTACAATCAAAGAATTCTTGAATAACACTTTTTCCAATAATATTACCCTCCCCCACACGAAAGATTTTTGTTTTGTAATTAGGAGGAGTTTTGGTTTCATGATCCAAAGAACAAGATTCAAGTTTTTCCTCAAGATTTTCAATGATAACCTCCCCAGTTTCATACATGGTGGTAGCAAACAAATCTAGCAAGCGAACAACCAAAAGGCAAATGAAGAAGACGAACAGAAGAGAGGCGAAGAAAAGGCAATTTTTTCGAAAATCATTTTAGAAGTGGGGGAGAGGAAACGAGAGGCAAATGGCGAATAATGTAATGCAAGAGATGAGACTTTATGATGGGTACTTGGTATTCTTGACTTCACGTAGATCTCCCCAGCAACGGCACCAGAAATTCTTCCTGCAACTTCTTGAGCTTTGATGACCCACAAGTATAGGGGATCTATCGTAGTCCTTTCGATAAGTAAGAGTGTCGAACCCAACGAGGAGCAGAAGGAAATGATAAGCGGTTTTCAGCAAGGTATTCTCTGCAAGCACTAAAATTAAAGGTGACAGATAGTTTTGTGATAAGATAATTTGTAACGAGCAACAAGTAACAAAAGTAAATAAAGTGCAGCAAGGTGGCCCAATCCTTTTTGTAGCAAAGGACAAGCCTGGACAAATTCTTATATAGAGAAAAGCGCTCCCGAGGACACATGCGAATTATCATCAAGCTAGTTTTCATCACGATCATATGATTCACTTTCGGTACTTTGATAATTTGGTATGTGGGTGGACCGGTGCTTGGGTACTGCCCTTACTTGGACAAGAATCCCACTTATGATTAACCTCTATTGCAAGCATCCGCAACTACAACAAAAGTATTAAGGTAAACCTAACCACAGCATGAAACATATGGATCCAAATCAGCCCCTTACAAAGCAACGCATAAACTAGGGTTTAAGCTTCTGTCACTCTAGCAACCAATCATCTACTTATTATTTTTTTACTATGACCCATCATCTACTTATTACTTCCCAATGCCTTCCTATAGGCCCAAATAATGGTGAAGTGTCATGTAGTCGACGTTCACATAACACCACTAGAGGAGAGACAACATACATCTCATCAAAATATCGAACGAATACCAAATTCACATGACTAATAATAGCAAGACTTCTCCCATGTCCCCAGGAACAAACGTAACTACTCACAAAGCATATTCATGTTCATGATCAGAGGGGTATTAATATGCATATAGGATCTGAACATATGATCTTCCACCAAATAAACCAACTAGCATCAACTACAAGGAGTAATTAACACTACTAGCAACCCACATGTACCAATCCCAGACTTAGAGACAAGAATTGGATACAACAGATGAACTAGGGTTTGAGAGGAGATGGTGTTGGTGAAGATGGTGATGGAGATTGACCCCCTCCCGATGAGAGGATCGTTGGTGATGACGATGGCGATGATTTCCCCCTCCCAGAGGCAAGTTTGCCTGGCAGAACAGCTCCGCCAAAGCCCTAGATTGGTTCTGCCAAAGTTCCGCCTCGTGGCGGCGGAGTCTCGTCCCGAAAGCTTGCTTATGATTTTTTTTCCTCATCAAAAGACTCCATATAGCAGAAGATGGGCATCGGAGGGCCACCAGGGGGCCACGAGGCAGGGGGCGCGCCCAGGGGGGTAAGGTGTGCCCCCACCCTCGTGGGCAGGGTGTGGCCCCCCTCCGGAACTTCTTGCACTCAGTATTTTTTATATATTCTGAAAATGACTTCCGTGAAGTTTCAGGACTTTTGGAGCTGTGCAGAATAGGTCTCTAATATTTGCTCCTTTTCCAGCCCAGAATCCCAGCTGTCGGCATTCTCCCTCTTTATGTAAACCTTGTAAAATAAGAGAGAATAGGCATAAGTATTGTGACATAATGTGTAATGACAGCCCATAATGCAATAAATATTGATATAAAAGCATGATGCAAAATGGACGTATCAAGCTTGCGTTGGTTTTTCCCTTGAAGAGGAAAGGGTGATGCAGCAAAGTAGAGATAAGTATTCCCCTCAGTTTGAGAACCAAGGTATCAATCCAGTAGGACACAAGGCACAAGTCACCGAATACCTACACAAACAATCAAACAACTTGCACCCAACGCGATAAAGGGGTTGTCAATCCCTTCACGGTTACTTGCAAAAGTGAGATCTGATAGAGATAGATAAACGATAAAGTAAATATTTTTGGTATTTTTGTTTTATAGATCGGAAAGTAAAAGATTGCAAAATAGTAGATCAAAAACTTATATGATGGAAAATAGACCTAGGGGCCATAGGTTTCACTAGAGGCTTCTCTCACGATAGCAAATAATACGGTGGGTGAACAAATTACTGTCGAGCAATTGATAGAAAAGCGCAAAGTTATGACGATATCTAAGGCAATGATCATGAATATAGGCATCACATCCGTGTCAAGTAGACCGAAATGATTCTGCATCTACTACTATTACTCCACACATCGACCGCTATCCAGCATTTGTCTAGAGTATTAAATTCATAAAGAACGGAGTAATGCATTAAGCAAGATGACATGATGTAGAGGAATTAACTCAAGCAATATGATGAAAAACCCATCTTTTTATCCTCGATGGCAACAATACAGTACGTGCCTTGCTGCCCCTACTGTTACTGGGAAAGGACACCGCAAGATTGAACCCAAAGCTAAGCACTTCTCCCATTGCAAGAAAAACCAATCTAGTTGGCCAAACCAAACCGATAGTTCGAAGAGAATTACAAAGATATCAAATCATGCATATAAGAATTCGGAGAAGATTCAAATAATATTCATAGATAAGCTGATCATAAATCCCCAATTCATCTGATCTCGGCAAACACACCGCAAAAAAGTATTACATCGAATAGATCTCCAAGAACATCGAGGAGAACATGGTATTGAGAATCAAAGAGAGAGAAGAAGCCATCTAGCTACTAGCTATGGACCCGTAGGTCTGTGGTAAACTACTCACGCTTCATCGGAAGGGCAATGGAGTTGATGTAGAAGCCCTCCGTCATCGAATCCCCCTCCGGCATGGTGCCGGAAAAGGTCCCTAGATGGGATCTCACGGGTACAGAAGGTTGCGGTGGTGGAAAAGTGTTTTCGTGGATGCCTCTATTGGTTTGGGGATATATTGGAATACATAGGCGCATAAACTAGGTCAGGAGGTGCACGAGGGGACCACAAGGGTGGGGGCACGCCCTACCCCCTGGGTGCGCCCTCCGTCCTTGTGGCCGCCTCGTGGCTCCTTCGACTTCATCTCCAAGTCTCTTGGTTGTCTTCTGGTCCAAGAAAAATCATCATGAAGGTTTTATTCCGTTTGGACTTCGTTTGGTATTCCTTTTCTGCGAAACTCAAAAACAGGGGAAAAACAGGAACTGGTTAGTCCCAAAAATAATATAAAATAGCATAATAATACATAAAAAATGTCCAAAACAGATAATATAATAGCATGGAACAATCAAAAATTATAGATACGTTGGAGACGTATCAGGGGTGCGCTTGGGCGCGACGTGCACGGCGAGGCCGCGGCCAGACGCGGACAGAGGCCGGGGACGCACGGCCACGGGCGCGTTGACCAGGAGCTGGGGCACAGCAGTGACGGTCAACCGAATCGAGGGGAAACACGGGGAACGGGGAGCGAGGCTGCTCACAGGGGCCCTATAGGTGAGCGAGGAAGGCTCGAGGAGGCAGTGGTCGACGACGGTGAGTTCCAGGGGCGACGGGATCGGGGCAGCGTCAGGGCGGTGGCATCCATGGGCGCAGAGGAAAGCGGTGGCGAGGAAGGAGAGGGGTGAGAGGATTAGGGTCCATGGTGGCGAGGGGCCGACCTTATAGGCGTCGAGGCGTCGCCGGCCAGGGAGGTCCGGTGGCAACCGCCCCTGTAGCGGCGCTGCAAGAGGAACATGAGAAAGGGGGCTGACCGGTGTGGGAAGGTGGGCCGGCCTGGCTGGCCAGGTGGGCCAAGCAGCCTAGAGGGAGGCAGGTCCCCCCCCTTTTGTTGTTGTTTGTTTTCTCTTTCTTATTTTCCTTTCTGTTTTATTTGATTCTTCATTTTAATCTAGTTTTACATAATATTAAAACAATCCCTAAATTAGTATTACTAGATAACCTACTTCCACAATAAATTGGGCACCCAAATAAAATAGTTTAACATTTTATTAATTATAAAAGGCATTTACTTAATTGTTTTAGCTGTTGTTTCAACTACTTTAATCCATTTAATTATTTTATAAAAGTGTGGTTTCTCCACCGTAATTACCTATGCATTATTTGGCACAACCCTAACATTTTAGTTTTAATATTTGAAAAGCTTTATTGTTTGACTTGATTTTGATTTTGAATTTGAATCGGTTTCGAACCAGTGCGAGCTTAACAACCGTAACCGTGGTGAAGTGGCATCATTAGCAGGGAATTACTGTAGCATAACTATCCGGGTGTTACACAATGGTTTCTAAAGGCAATAACATATGGGAAAATTTCTATCTAAGGCAACCTCAGACCCATGGTACTTGATGCTCTCTCACGCATCAATGCATCAACTAAGAGCTATCGCATCGTGTGTCGACCCTTCCCAACCAGCCAACACATAATTGAAACAGAGATCAAAACCTACTACCGTCATCACATTTTGAGTGGTAAAGGCCTTCCTACCACGAAAAGAATGCTTCACATATTTGGTAACATCTGCTCGCACATGCGTACCATCGGTAGCTTGAATACAATCTTATATAGTGACAAGTATTAGATGGCATATCATATAACCTAGATAGCTAAGTAATAGTTTCTGAAGTTACTTTAAAATATGGGTCAAATTGATGATTTCCTGCAATTTTTGTGGGGGTCTCCAATGATGGTGACCTTATATAATCATTACGAAGATCCCCTATGACATGATGAGATTTTCTAAAATTGATGTTGGTTGTGTTGTATGATCTACAAAAATTGGCTGAAACCACCCTATTCCAAAGGTTATGCCCAATTGTATGAAAAACATTGCCAATTGTTGCTCCATGCTAACATGTGGACAGTCTTCTAGCAACTTGTGATCCCTCAATATGTGCTACTTCTTGAGCTTGCGTTGGTTTTTTCCTCCAAGAGGAAAGGGTGATGCAGCAAAGTAGAGATAAGTATTTACCTCAGTTAAGAACCAAGGTATCAATCAAGTAGGAGGAACATATAAGTCTCCAATAGTTGTACCTGCACAAGCAAACAAATACTTGCACCCAACGCGATAAAGGGGTTGTCAATCCCTTCACGGTTACTTGCAAGGATGAGATGTGATAGTGATGGATATAAAAGATAAGTAAAAGTGAAAAATAAAATAAAAGTAAATAAATTGCAGCAAGGTATTTTTGTGCTTTTTATTTTGTAGATACGAAAATAATATGTTAAAAGATAGACCCCGGGGCCATAGTTTTCACTAGAGGCTTCTCTCTTGAAAGAAAGCATATGGTGGGTAAACAAATTACTGTTGAGCAATTGATAGAAAAACACATAGTTATGAATATATCCAAGGCAATGATCATGTATATAGGCATCACATCCGAGACAAGTAGACCGACTCCTGCCTGCATATACCATTATTACTCCACACATCCACCGCTATCCTACATGCATCTAGTGTATTAAGTTAACAAGAACAGAGTAACGCCTTAAGCAAGATGACATGATGTAGAGGGATAGATCCAAGCAATATGAACAAACCCCATCTTTTTGTCCTTAATGACAACAATATAAATACGTGTCATGTCCCCTTCTATCACTGGGATTGAGCATCGCAAGATTGAACCCATTACAAAGCACCTATCCCATTGCAAGAAAAATCAATCTAGTTGGCCAAACCAAATCAATAGATAGGAGAGAAATACAAAGCTATATAAATCATGCGTAAAAGAGTTTAGAGAAGACTCAAATAATATTCATAGATAAGCTGATCATAAACCTACAATTCATTGGATCTCAACAAACACACCGCAAAATAAGATTACATCGAATAGATCTCCAAGAACATCGAGGAGAACATTGTATTGAAGATCAAAGAGAGATAAGAAGCCATCTAGCTACTAGCTATGGACCCGTAGATCTGTGGTAAACTACTCACACATGATCAGAAGGGCGGAAAGGTTGATTTAGAAGCCCTCCATGATCGAATCCCCCTCCGGCAAAGTACCGAAAAAGGTCCCCAGATTGGATCTCATGAAGACAGAAACTTGCGGCGGCGGAAGAGTATTTTTTGTGTGCCCTCTAGTCTACGGGGAATATTTGGGTATTTATAGAATAAAGATTAGGGTTAGAAGTGCCACGAGGGATCCACAAGCTTGGGGGGGTGCCCCCCTGAGCTTGTGGCCACCTGTCAAAGCTTCCAGGTTGTCTTGTGGTCCAAGAAAAATCATAAAAAGGTTTCGTTCCATTTGGACTCCGTTTGGTATTAATTTTCTATAAAGACAAAAACAAGGGGAAAACAACAAGTGGCACGGGGCACTAGGTTAATAATTTAGTCCCAAAAATAATATAAAATAGCATAATAATGCACATAAAACATCCAAGATTGATAATATAGTAGCATGGAACAATAAAAATTATAGATACGTTGGAGACGTATCAATACGCCACACAAGTGAAAGAACACATGTAACACCCACAATGCGGCTATATCTCCCATGTGTCGGGGCACGACTTAGAGGCATAGCCGCATGGTAGGCATGTCGCAAGAGGGGTAATCTTTACACATCCCATGTACTGAATAAGAAAGGGATAAAGAGTCGGCTTACAATCGCCACTTCACACAATACATAAATCATCCATACATCAACCAAGGTACAATCAAAGGTCCGACTACAGAACCAAAATAAAGAAATACAACCCCAAATGCTAGATCCCCGATCGTCCCAACTGGACTCCACTACTGATCATCAGGAAAGGAAAACATAATAGCGACCCAAGTCTTCGTCGAACTCCCACTTGAGTTCAATAGCGTCCCCTACACTGGCATCATCGGCACCTGCATCTGTTTGGAAGTATCTGTGAGTCACGAGGAGTCAGCAATATCACACCTGCGAGATCAAGACTATTTAAGCTTAAGGGTAGGAAAGGGTAGTGAGGTGGAGCTACGGCAAGCACTAGCATATATGGTGGCTAACATACGCAAATGAGAGCGAGAAGAGAAGCAACGCACGGTCGAGAAGCTATAAGTGATCAAGAAGTGATCCTGAAGCTACTTACGTTCAAGCATAACACAAGACCGTGTTCTCTTCCCGGACTCCGCCGAAAAGAGACCATCACGGCTACACACGTGGTTGATTCATTTTAATTTAAGTTATGTGTCAGGTTTTCTACAACCGGATATTAACAAATTCCCATCTGCCACATAACCGCGGGCATGGCTTTCGAAAGTTCAAACCCTGCAGGGGTGTCCCAACTTAGCCCGTCACAAGCTCTCACGGTCAACGAAGGATATTCCTTCTCCCGGGAAGACCCGATCAGTCTCGGAATCCCGGTTACAAGACATTTCGACAATGGTAAAACAAGACCAGCAAAGCCACCCGATGTGCCGACAAATCCCGATAGGAGTCGCACGTATCTCGTTCTCAGGGCACACCGGATGGGCAAGACATTGGGTTGGCATAGACCCTGGTTGCCCAAGGGCGCCAGACATCGCCCAGTTTGGACCAACACTTAGAGGAGCACTGGCCCGGGGGTTTAAAATAAAGATGACCCTTGAGTCCGCGGAACCCAAGGGAAAAGGCTTAGGTGGCAAATGGTAAAACCAAGGTTGGGCCTTGCTGGAGGAGTTTTATTCAAAACGAACTGTCAAGGGGTTCCCATAACACCCAACCGCGTAAGGACCGCAAAATCAAGGAGCATAACACCGGTATGACGGAAACTAAGGCGGCAAGAGTGTAACAAAACACCAGGCATAAGGCCGAGCCTTCCACCCTTTACCAAGTATATAGGTGCATTAAAGTAAATAAGATATAATAATGATATCCCAACAATATCCATGTTCCAACATGGAACAAACTTCATCTTCACCTGCAACTAGCAACGCTATAAGAGGGGCTGAGCAAAAGCAGTAACATCGCCAAACAACGGTTTGCTAGGAAGGTGGGTTAGAGGCTTGACATGGCAATATGGGAGGCATGATATAGCAAGTGGTAGGTAGCGCGGCATAGCAATAGAGCGAACAACTAACAAGCAAAGATAGAAGTGATTTCGAGGGTATGGTCATCTTGCCTGCAAAGTTCTCAGAGTTGTCGAAAGCTTGATGATCGTTAGCATACTCAACATGTTCCTCGGTCACATACTCGTCTCCCGGCTCTACCCAAAGCAAGAACACAAGCAAAGGACCAACAATCAATCACGGTGCAATGCACAAGCAACATGATGCAAAACATGGCATGATATGCGAGATGTGATATGCAATGCATATGCGTGCTTCGGAAAGGAAAGAATGATCAAGGCATCAACTTGGCAAACCAAGTGTACCACTGGAAAGATGAGATGATTTCAGTCGAAATTGATATAAATATCACCGGAAACGGATGCACGGTTTGCAAATGGCAAGCAAAACAAGAACGGCACAATTCTGCGATTAAGAGCACGATGCCACTAAGCATGTAACAAGAAACTAAGCTACTGCACTCCAACATAGAAACAAAGTATATGGAAGTGATGTACACAAGATGCTTGACAAAACATGAACACTGAGCTACGGCTAAATCACACAAGAGCAGATTCAAACAAGCATGGCAAAAGTGCAAAAGATATCAGCTTCACAGACTTAGTGAAAATACTAACATGCCAGAAATAACATCAGGAAGCCATGTTTAGAGCAAGCAAACAACATGCTACAGGAACATATCATAGCAATACAAGGCATGGCATGAACCTACTAAATGCATAGAACAAAAGCCCCTTACTGATCATGAGCCAAAAAGCACAAAAGATATGATGGCACTCATGTAAACATAACAAGTTTTATTAGTAGCTTCAGACAGCAGAAAACAGAGCATGGCATAAACAGAATTATTAAGGCATCTTTGCGAGCTCAAATCACTCAGCACAAAGCATTTCATGACAAAACAAACATACCAACACCAAGATGACATGTTTATGAAGCTAACCATGGCAAGAGCAAGTTCATAGCATGCATGGATCACTAGTAACAACCATGGCAAAATTGATTAACATGTAAACAATCTGCCAGGAACATTTTATAGCAAAAGTAGAGCAAGAATAAGACATGCTAAGGCACTCCATAATTGCAAACAGGGGCATGTATGGATAGAGCATAACCATATGTTCAAAACATCCTTACTGAAGTATCTCAAAAAAGCATGGATATCACTGTAGCATCAAGTTTAAATGGCATCAAAATAACAGCAGGCAAAAGACTTAGCAAAAACCTAAGTCCCTGAAATCAGCAACATTGTGGAGGTTACTTTGCATGCTTGTGATAGTCACCACATAGATCACAAAAATACATGGCAAGCACCCCTGTAAAGATAGCATGGCATAGTTCAAAACACATGTAGAGCTCATGCCCATATGATGCACACATCAAATGTGACAAAAATGACAAATCATCATAATCTGATAAGTAGCAGCAGTAAACATTTTATAGCACTCTTGCATCAATGATTAGGGCATCAAGATGAACTCAAACAAGAATGCCACAATGGAATGAAATGAAAAGCATCTCACAATGAACATTTTGATATATCATATGCATGAAACGGAGCTACGGTCATGGAGTTATGGGGCAATGAATAGGGCATAAAATTATCACAGAAAAAAGGACTTGGAGGGAAAACGGGGTCAACCCTTTTTGGATCTAGGGTTTCAGGCGTGACTCCCGAGGTTCGCCGGAGAGATGCGGACAGCGGCCGGAGTAGGAGGGGATGGTCGCCGGCGGCCGTATCTAGAGAGGAGGAGGAAGGGGCCGGAGCTCGCCGGCGTTCGGCGGAGGAGGCGCTGGCGGCGTCCCGCGGTGGTGGTCGGGCGACGGAGCCGGCGGAGGTCGCCGGGCGAGGAGGCGGCATCGCAGCGGAGGACCACGGGCGGGCGGCGCTCGGGCGTCCGCGGGAGGTAGCGGCGCGCGTGGCCCGGGCCGGGAGGGCCGGCGATGGGCCCGAGCGGGCCTGGTGGCGGGGTGGTGGCCAGGGACAGGTGGCGGCGCAGGAGTGGACGGGCGCGTGGCGGCGGACACGTCCAACACCGTCCGGACGTGTCCGGCGCGGAGGGAGAGGGTGAATCTAGGGTTTGGGACCGGAATTTTCGGAGGAGTGCACATATTTATAGCTAGGAGGAGGTAGGAGTGTCCAAATGAGGTGTAGTTTTTGCCCACACGATCGTGATCCGACGATGGAGGACATGGGAGTGGTTTGGATGGGTTATTGGGCCGTTTTGGAGGGGTGTTGGGCTGCCACACACAATAGGCCTTTGCGGTTACCCGGTTAACCGTTGGAGCATCAAACGGACTCCAAATGACACGAAAATTGACAGACGGTCTACTGGTGGTGTACCAAGGCCACTTTTGGCAAATCTCGGTCCATTCCAAGAATGTTAAACACCTGCTCACGAAAAGAGACAAAAGGGGTACGCCGATGCGCGTGGGAGTGTCAGATTGCGAAACGGACAACGGGGGAAAATGCTCGGATGCATGAGACGAACACGAATGCAAATGCGATGCACATGGTGACATGATATGAAATGCATGACATGAACAAAATGCAAAACAAAGACAAAAACCCAACCACAAAGGAAATCTCATAACTTAAAGCCGAAAATGGCAAGAGTCGGAGTTACGAATATGGCAAGTTACATCTGGGGTGTTATAACACAACTCTTTCAAACCTCAGCATGTATTTACATTACACATTGCTTTGCCAAATATTTTAGTTTAGATAATAAAATTTGATTCGATCTCTTTCATGCATTGGACCATAGGTATTTGCAGCTAATGCAACCGAAACAATGGCTCCCATAACCATCATTTTCCTTCGTTCATCTTGTTGACCATCTACAAGTGATGCATGCTATCCAAAATATGGGTGCCAATGACTTGTAATAGGAATTTAACACATCAAAATTTATAGCGAAGATAAATTGGACAACATGTATTTGAGTAGAAATCAGGAAAATATCCCACCAGTTTGAACATCAGAGAGCAATAAAATGAATCAAAAAACAAGCATGAGTCCATCTCCACATCTCTCCCTTGGTTGGGCAATCTCCATGAGTGCAAAGTGTAACGACAACTACACTAGTTTGAAGAACATAGATCACATACAATGGGCAAGGAAGAGAGGTTCGTACCTTGAGGAGAGGAGCCTCTACCGTCGTTGTTAGCTCGCTCGAAGCACACCTATACCATGGCCACGCTGCAACTCTTGTGCAAAACCGCCACCACGCAGCTCCAGATCAAGAGAGAGGAGGGTCTGCTTCCCTGCTGCACTGCAGATCGAAAGAGGAACGAGTTAGCTGTCGATGACGGAAAGAATCTAGCAGGGCGGCGCGACGCGGATCGAGGGAGAAAGAGACGAGGGGAGGGGGCACACTAGGGAGTGCTTGCTGTCTCGTAAGAATGGTTGGGTAACCCCCAAGTATAAGGGTGAAGTAAACTAATAATAAATATTTCCCTCGGCAGAGAACCAAAGTTTATCAAACCGGAAGGAGTTCTTCCAGCAAACAAAGTCACTAGTACCTGCACACAAATCATAAGACAAACTTGTGCACAACACGTCAAGTTTCTTGTCTGGCTAGTTACAAGATTAAATCACATAGTATGGTAGGAATTGGTACATTGATAAAATAAAAGAAATGGTACAAAAAATAAATAATATTTTTGGTAAAGTTTTTAGTATAGTAAGATAGACCCATGGGGCTATAGGTCCACTAGTGACATCTCTCCAAGCATTCAGGTGTAGTGTGGTGAACAAATTATAGTTGGGCAGCTATTAAATTGTAATATTTATATTTATTATGGGAAGGACATCGAGCAGATGGCGACATGGGGCACGTGTGGATTATGGAGGATGCGCGACGGCGGATATTTCCAGAGTAGGTGGGTACTCTAGCATCTTATAAAGGAGTAATCACGAGAATATCAATATAAAATACAAATAGCACGTGGTTGCAAATTTACATAAACACTAAAATCACATGTCGGATTTTTTTGCAATCTGGAGCGAACACATTAACTACCATTGGATCTTCTGCATCGATCTCAGAGCAAGTGACAGTGCCGCAACATCAGACAAACAATGTTCGCGTTGGGCCGAAGCAGAGTGAACGAGCTGCATTTATTGCGTCCAACGCATGACTCCTATACTGCGAGTTGTCATCCATCCCCATCCCCATCCCCATCCACCCCCACATCGTCATCGACTCATCCCCCCTCCCCGTCGATTTTCTCCATCTTCAGATCCAAGAGAGAGAGAGAGAGAGCAATGAGAATCACGGATCCACTCCCCCATGACCCCATCGACCTCGTGCGCGAAAGTGGGCTAATGGAGGGAGCAACGAGGGCGCTGTCGTCCCGGCGCGATGGACACACCGGCAGGGCAGCAACCACACCCTCCAACCTCCGCGGCCTCCTTAAGCTCTGCAATGACAACGACACGCGGCCTGCGCGGCGGGTAGGCACTGCATGGTCCTCGACACCATCCATGGGGGCCGATGACGGCATCGCTTATCTAGCTCCCACTTCCTCCACGCGCCGCAGGGCGTTCGCGACCGCGACAAAGGCGGCACCTGCGGTGGAACCGATGATGGCGTCACCCAAATAGGGGGAGGAGCGGAGGATGTAGCTGATGCCGTTGTTAAAGCAGACGGAGCGGCACTGGACGAAGGCGATGACGAACGCTAGGTGTGGGCACACATAGAGCGGCGGGGGTGTGGGCGGGTGGTGCTGCGTGTGCATGGCGTGACCCAAATTTATATTTGGACCATGGAAAAAATATATAATTTGACCATGGCAAATTTTATTTCGGACCATGGCACATTTACCTTTGCACCATGGCCTTTTTACGCGTTGGACCATGGTCAATAATTTTAGCAGCATGGTCAGTCCTTTTTGGAACATGACAAAATCGTTTTACAAACCATGCCAAATTCCCTTTTTTACACATTTCATGAACAAATGATGGTAATTTCCGATAATTTTATACCATTGCGGATTTATATTTTTGAACATCCCATGGGAAAATATGTTTTATAAGACTATTTTAATAATTTTTCTTTTTCAATATTTATGTTTGCCATCATCCAATGAAACAATGTATTCTAAGAAAAAGGAAAATCTAACGAAACAATGACAATCAAGGTTCAAACATAATTGTTATATTTTCTTTGCTTTTTTTCCAAGATATGGTCGATTTAGTTCTCACGCACATCAAATGTAAATTTTCATGTATAATATGCGTTTGTAATGTTTTTTTTTCATTTTTAATGTTATTTGGGGTTTGAACTGTTTTTTGTTGGACAATCAATGTTGCTTTTTTACCCGCAAAAAAAATGTTGCTTTTTGGGAGGAGACTAGCCAAAACGCTGATGAGCCATGCTTGATTCTTGTCGAGTTCACGTAAACATTCGCTCGGCTTGGGCATGCCGCTTTCCTAAATGGGCAGGCCCAGCGCGCGGGAGGCCACTGCCTTGTTTTTTTTCCTTTTCTTTTCTTTCTGTTAATACTTCCAAATATTCTAAATCTGTATATTATGATAAAAAACTTACATAAAACATAACAAAAATGTTAATCAAGCATTTTAAAATATGTTAAATGCATATAGAAAAATATTTCCCATGTATATGAACGACATATACAAAAAATATAAAAATATGTATGAATTTTCTTGATCATATATGTTGAAAAAATATTTGAAAAATGTTAGTCAAGCATTTGATTTTCTTTAAATATGTATAAAAAATGTTTGTCATGTTACGAAAAATATATACAAAAGAACACAATGTGTATGAAATAATGGTGATCATGTATTTAAAAAATGCTCCTAGTGTATACCGAAAATGTAGAACATGTATTAAACAAAAGTAGATATACAAAGAAATATTTAAATAAAGTTAATTCTGTATTCTGAAAATTTTAAACATGTATATAAAAATGTTCCTGACGTATACAATGAATCTAAATTGTGTGGGAATTTTTTTATTGCCATAAAAATGTTTGCCGGATATTGGTTTTTTAACCATGTATTTAAAAATATAAATTTTGTATTTAAAAAAATGTAACCATGTATTTAAGAATACATGCCAAAAATATATAGTGTGTATGAAAAAATATAGACATACAAAATATAAGTTTTCAAAATTTATTTATGATGTATTTGAAAATGTTAAATATGAATATAAAATATGTTTCTGACATATACAATAATGTTGAATGATTACAAAAAGTTGACATGTGTTAAAAAAATAAACCGACAAAAAGATAAAGAAACAAAGAAAAATACAGAAACCCAATAAAAGCCTAAAAATAAAAGGAAAAAAGGAAAACTAAAATAATAGAAAACCAATGCAAAAGAACGTAAACAGTGTAAAGTGAAAAAGAAACAAAGAAAACTGATGGGCCTAGAATTGAACAAAGAATAACAAAGAGAAAGGAAAAAAATCAGTAAAACCATGAAAGAAACAAAGAAAAACAGGAAAACAAAGAAAAACGATGAACGAACAGAAAAAAAACAAAAGAAAAAGAAAAGGTAGGTGAAAAATAAGCAAAAGATGCGAGCGACGTACGCAGCCAGCCTAGTAGTGTACTTCCAGAGCTCTCTTGCATTAAGTGAGATATACTACCTCCTTTTCGGTTTATATAACTTATCTCAAAAAAAATTATTTTCGTTTTATAAGTCTCTATTTAATTGTTGTCCATCACATATTCAGATTATAAGGTGTGTTAAATCGATGCATGCAAGGATTAAAAAATCATCAATGCATGTAATTAGATCATTTATTGGTGACGCATGCATGCATTGCCAGTAATGCATTGGTAAATACAACCTTTTGAGATTTTTCTTTTGCAAACTACAATAGTTATTCCATCATTCATCATCAATTTTGGTTGATGAGATTTTAAACCGAGGCCTTATAAACCGAAAGTGAGGGAGTATAGCTCTCAGGCGCTCGTCTCCTGGCCGGTTGATCGAATGAATCGTTCGATCGCACAGCCTCCCCTTGACGAACGTTAGTCGTATACTGCGGTCCGAAATGTAAGTCGATTGCTTGGGCGCTTTGGTAGGAAACTAATTTAGCAATAAGGCAGAACAGTTCGCATGGTAGTAAGTGCCAGCTCGTGGAGCTCATTGACGTGGGAAAAGCGAAAATATCTGCTTGATCTTTTCTCTCAAGCTCATGAGTCCACAAAAATCTGGCTTGTCGGACACATAATACAACTGGACGAGGCGCGAGAAAGTGCGCATGCGGCAGCACAGCTTCCCCATCCGAGTGTGCCAAAAAAAGTGCAGGATCCTTGGTCCATCCATGCCCAGCCAACCATATCACTCACATCCTATATGTAGCGGATAGATAACCCAACCAACGCCTGCCCATCCCTCCCCTCCATTTGCAAATTTTGGATCTTCTTCCATTCCAACAAATATCCTGTGCGTGCGCATGGGGAGATATTTTCTTAGCACTGCCCAGGGTCACTGAGAAGCGGGGCCCAAAGTGCACCGGATGTCTGCCTCTAGAGACCCAACAAAAGCGTATTTGGAGGGAGGGAAGAAGTCACTGGACGAGAGTGGGCCAAGTCGTGTGTGCAACCCGAAATAGATATTTGGGCTGAGATATTATCTATTTTCGTCTTTCCTTTTTTTGTTTTCCTTTTCAGAGTTGTACTAGAGGGCAAACACTTTTTCCCTCTTCTTTCTTGCAAACAAGCCACATATATCATTGCAATACCCCAGAAATCTGAGAGTAGTAAGTGAGTAAATATGAAATTTTCGCTTATCATTTCATAAAGTAAAAAAGGGATCTATATCAAAATGTCCTTTTCCTATGCCGAAATCTCTCCAAATTAAATAAGATGTGTACCGTCCAACTTTATTATATTTTCACATGATTTAATCGGTGTGTCTTGGTAACGAGTTTCTTACATGAATTAAATGTGACATGACGAAAGGACATACGACACACTCCCGTAAACCATTAGCACATTTGTATCTATATCTATGTCTATACAATATAAAATGAGTGTCATAAATATACAATAGATTTCACCCGTTCAACCGCATCTATCTAATGGTTCACGCCGCTCTAGTATTTAGCGTTAAACATGTTTACCACCAGACACGTTTAGCATCCTTCAGTAATTAATATCAATGTTAGTATTAACCAAGTAACTATATCATGCCTAATACTAACACACAATTTATATATTGTATAATATTAATGTGCAATACAAGAATTATCTTTTCTAGTATTAATGTCTACAGTCACTTTTTCAAGTCAAATACTAAGTGGTACAGAGCTTTCTGGCATGGTCGAAAAACATAATGTTTTTCAGGGTCTAAATATCTGGTGTTAAAATAGAAAATCGGAAAGTGCTTACCCCAAAACAAGAAAATCAGACTAGGTAATAACCTTTCAAAAAAAGATTTTAAAAAAGCACTCCTCTCACCGGCATCAGTCCTCACTACTTTCGCGCTATCCTTCTTGTATAAAACCACCCCCTCTGCTCTCTCCTCCTCCCACTCCTGCATGCCTCAACGAACCATCTCCAAGAAAACACCTCACCCCAATCCAACCCCAAACCAATCCTCTCCACAAACCAATCTAATACAATTCCCCCACTGATTTTCTCATCGAGATTCGATCAGAGCAGTTGGCGATGAAGCTTGACAGGGAGATGGAGATGCTCCTCAACGAGATCCCTCTCCTCCTCCACGGCGACGTCCTCGGCTGCGGCGAGCCAGCCGCCGCGGAGACCGACACCGACGCCGTCGACTTCTCTTACCTCATCCAAGAACTCGGCGAGATGGGGTTCGTCGAGGACGACGACAACGGTTTCCTTTACCCCAGGAAGGCCAGCTCATCCCCGACGAGCAACCTCCATTTCATGGACGCCGAGAATTTCGTGGCGTCGCGTCCCTTCTCCATGGACAAAGACCGCGAGAGGGCTCTGTTCGATCCGTTCCCCTTCTCCAGCACCTGCTTCGACGCCGCCGTTGGCGACGACTGGGACCTCCTGTGTCCGCCGGCGAGGTCCCGGCTGTGCATGACGGCGAGGCCGAAGAAGGGTACCTGCAGCAACGGCTGCCAGGCGACGAGCCCCAAGAAGTGCGCGGCGGCGAAGTCGTCCAAGTACGAGAGCCTTGTCGGGCTGCGCGGGTACATGTACCACGTGGCCAGGGACCAGCACGGATGCCGGTTTCTCCAGCAGCGGCTCGACGACGGCAAGCGGGAGGTCGATTTCATCTTCACCGGCGTCGCCCGTCACGCCGTCGACCTCATGGTGAACCCATTCGGGAACTACCTCATGCAGAAGCTGCTAGCCGTCTGCAGCGAGGAGCAGAGGATGGGCATCGTTCTCACCCTCACAAAGGACCCCTTCGTGCTCGTCAGGATCTCTCTCAATGTACATGGGTAAGCATCATGTTTTTAACTTTGTTGGTGATAATTGAACTTTGTTCCTGCTAATTGTTTTTTGTTGCTCTTTTCGAATGAAATGTTTTTTGTTGATAAATGTTGTGTCGTTTCTGGTTTTCAGGACAAGGGCAGTACAAAAACTGATTGAAAGCTTGAGGGCAAGGGAGGAGATCCAGCTTGTCGTCGCAGCTCTGCGCCCCGGGTTCCTGGAGCTCATAAAGGATCCTAATGGTAACCATGTCGTGCAGAAGTGCTTGCAATCGTTCGGGGCCGATGATAACAAGGTATAGTGTGTGTGCATGCATCTTAACAAGTTCTGAATATATTGTAGACGAGTTAGTATTTTTATTTAGGTATAAGTTAGTCTATTTGGGTCCAGAGAAGTTGTTCCAATCTAGTTACTCTGATCGCTTCAGAAAAGTTTGTACTAGACCACCTCCACTTGTCTGAATTTTGCAGCTTGTACTGTTAATTGTTACCTGAATTTTCCGCAAACTTTTTAGTGAACTGAATTTAGATTTTACCAAACTGATATGTTCCTGATCAGACACAATTAACTCACAATCTACAACTTTCAGCCCATCTTCGATGCTGCTGCTGTTTATTGCCTTGATATCGGGATGCAATGCCATGGCTGCTGCGTCCTGCAGCGGTGTATTGCGCGTTCGACGCGTGAGCACAAGGAGAAGCTGGTTGCCGCAATCGCTCGCAATGGGTTCGAACTTGCACAAGATGCCTATGGGTAAAAATCCTACCTTGAACTCCACCAGTAATTTTTCATGTAACCACGAGACCGGTAAAACAAGCATGATTAATCAATTATTGTTCTGTCTAGCATATCATTAGTAGGCCAGCCGGCAGCATGCCTTTGTAAAGTGGAAACCATTGATTGTAGAGACCTCTGTATTTCTGTAGACATTCCTACAAATCTTTAGTGCCATGATATCTAGTTAAACATTTTTTTAAACATAACTAGTTAAATTTATACACATTAAACAATGCATTCAACAAGTATTACTCGGTATGTTCATAATTTATTCTTCTATATGTTTATGTTGGTGTATTTTAACCTGTAAACTCATGAGCTTATCTGCTAATGTTGCAGAAACTATGTTGTTCAGTATGTGATAGAACTAAAGGTCGCTACTGCAAATGCAAGTCTGGCACAGCAGTTTGAAGGCAAGTACATCCACCTCTCCATGCAAAAGTTCAGCAGCAACGTCGTCGAGAAATGCCTGAAAGTTTTCAAGGAAGCCGACAAAGCCAACATCATCCTGGAGCTCCTTTCTGCGCCGCAGTTCGAGCGGTTGCTTCTGCACCCTTACGCAAACTATGTGGTCTACGCAGCACTTCAGAATTCCAAGGTACATAACATCTCAACCAAAACAGAGTCAACCAGAGAACGCAGTGTGTTGACAATATGTCTATGCTTGCGCTCTACTGAGCCATTTTGTTGATGTGACTGCGACGAATTTTTCAGGGGTCTCTCCACTCAGCACTGACCAACGCCATCCGGCCTCATGTGGAACTACTCAGAACCAGCCCATACTGCAAGAGGATCTACTCTCGAGCTTTGCTGAAGAAGTGATGGCCTGATGAGACCATCTCACCATGTGTAACAATAAAGAGTGTTTGTCCTGTGCTATTTTTTCGGATTCAAAAGGGATAAAAGTGATTTCGCCATGTAGATTTTGTATAGATCAAAATTATTTGGTCGTGTACTTCTAAGTGCACCTTTATTGGGTGCACTCTTCCGTTGCCATAATCCATCTGGAATGGTAAGTTCCGGTTGAACAAATCATCATATAGATGTTGATGCACGTACATAAGATTGGTGATGCTTCTTGTAACTTAATGTTTGCATTTTTACTTGCCCTGCAATTACTCAACGGAATGCCAGAACATGAAGGCAAATAACTGATTTGCAGTCTAAGGAAAGTTATGTGTGACTTTGTCATGATACATCTCAACATACTTTACTAAGTATCTGGACAGAGGAAATCACAATTAAAATACCATTATAGTTAACACAACATGAACGGAGCATGAACTTTCAAACGCTTTTTCCATCTTCTCTAATTAAAAAAAACCCAGAAAAAACAGAGTTAGCTATGACCCACCACAACGATTCAATATGTTTCACCGTCCGATGACATAATTGGACATTCTAGATCTTCCAATTGTCCCACAAGCGGCAAACCCTATTTGACGCTCGTTAGCGTCAGAACGACGTGCTTTCGCTGAGGCGAGCCTCCTGTTGGGCCGGCCCACGTACGGGATTGGCGTTTGCCGTTTGATTCGTTCTTGCTGCTGCTTCCTTCTCTATTCCTTGCTGGTTTTTTTGGTTTTTCTTCTATGGTTTTTTGTATCCAGTTTTTTCACTGTTTTTGTCCGGTTTTCAGCTCTTTTGTTCCGGTTTTTATATTTTTTTCTCTCTTTTGGTTCCTTTCTCCTTTCATTTTTCTTTTATGTTTCCTTTTTTATTTCTGTTTCTGTTTTCCTTCTCTTTATTGCGTATTATATAAAATTCCACCGTGTATTACCAAATTCTTCATCGTACTAAAAAAATGTTCATATATTATGAAATAGTTGACCTTTGAATTTATAAAAATATTCATCATGTATTACAAAAATGTTCATCGTATATTATGAAATTATTCAACGTATATTAAAAAATGTTCAGTGTGTACTTAAAATTTGTTCATCGTACATTAAAAAATTGTTCAACGCATACTACAAAATGTTCATTGTGTATTTAAAATTTGTTCACCATGCATTAAACAATTGTTCAACGCATACTACAAAAGTTCATTTGTGTATTTGAAATTTGTTCAGTGTTTTCTTACAAAAAAGGTTCACTATATTTTAAATTTTGTTCAATGTATATTATAAAAAAATATTTTTTGGGGAAAAATGATTTGCCACTGTCTACTTTAAGACTTGCGCTGCACTAAAATCGTTGTAGGTCGTTTTAAAAAAAAAACGTTGTAGGTCGCTAGCTTGTCTGGCTACGCACGCTAGAATCCACCAGGAGGTCGGGAGTTCGATCCACGTGTGCGCTTCCTTTTTTCCGCTCGACGCGTGATAATTAGGCCGGCCCGCATACGGGCGGTGTATAGGACCTCCCCCCACAACCGTCGCTACGTCATTTTCACCCGTCACGGCATGCCCAACTTGAAAGGGCTGCTGCTCCCGCGTGTTGGCGTCAGTTGGGCCCTGAAACAGCCCAATTTGTATCTTACATCATCCCAGGCCCGGCTCGCACTTCTCCCTTCCATCCCCTAAAAGAAAAAAACTTCTCCCTTCCATGTCTCGATATAGAGACCCCTTAAAAAATGTCTCGATATGGAGAAGAAGAAAAAGTCATCCTCATTCACCGAGTAAATTGCACACTTCGTCCCTGTACTCGTTGGCTTGTAACAAAACCATCCTGGTACTCGCGAAGTGCTTCTGTACGGTCCTCAGACTTGCAATTGTGTAACAGAGACGGTCCTGTATACGCAGCGGCATACGTCTGGCCCTTTTCCCCTGCCACGTCAGCGCCTAGAGCTGGTCCAGCCGAACCGACTGGCTTGAGTCGGACTTAGACGACGAGACGACCCCCTGTGTAATCGAGGTTTTCAGTTGCCGCCTCTGTTCGTTTGTGTTCTCTTCCCCGAGCACGACGCAGCCAACAGCGGAGGAGGGTTTGATCGAGGGCAGAGATCGCGGCCGTGGGGAGCACCCGGAGTGGGAAGGCCTCAGAGGGAGGCGGCGACACTGTCGTCTTCCGCTGTGAGTGCCGCTGATGGCGCCCATACAACGCCAGGATAAGGGGCCCGTCCCGACGTACGGTATGTTGATCGCCGGAATAATCCAAGTCGATTGTTGTTTCATATGCTCATTTTCCACCATTTGCATACCTATTACCCATTCCACCGTGAAATTTATAATTTGTATGCACTAATTTCGTTAGGGTTCAGACTTGTACCTGTTGCTCGTAGGAGATAGATTTCTTTTTCTGTTTGAACTCAGCTGATCCTTTTGAATTGATCACCCCCCTATTTATCAGTTTCATTTTTGAATAAAATTGAGGTTTGTCGCTCATTAAGTCAACGGCATAATTTGGTTAGGATTTAGACACAGTTGTTTCATCTTTCCATCTGAAACTTTTTTTGTGTAATTATAACAGAGGAAGGCAGTGATCTATTTACTGTGGAGTTCATATTTGGAGGATTTTTCCTTGGCGGTGGAAGCAGCAGGGCATATCTGAATGGCCGCAAGGTGTGCTATGATTTTTGTGATGCTACTCAAGCTTCTATGCCGATGTTGTATGAATTAGTAGAGCACTTGGGGTATGAGACGGCTGGAAGAATTGCTATTTACTTGTTGCTGCCAGGTATGCAATTGAATGAAGGCGGGTTGAAGTTGTTGTCGAGGAACAATGACACAAACATTATTAGGAAAGTGGTCAGGGAGGGGTACAAATATCTCATGTTTTACCTGGATCATGAGGACAACTATGGTGGAGGAGGATGGGACGATGCGGTTTCAAACCCTCTTACTCGTCAGAGAGAGGAAAATATCGTTGAGCCTAGCTTTGTTGTCCCAGAGGAGAATAGAAGTGAGGTAATGTATACAGGTGATAGCACTTGTGAAGGAACAAGTGGTGGCAGTAGAAGAAGCAGAAGAGCAGTCGCAGAGGAGGAAGATGACGAAGGCTCTTGGTCAGATAGTGACGACTCTGATTATAATCCGGAAGAGCTTGTGGACAGTGACTATGACCTGCAGGATGGGGATGAGGATTTGGTGATGGATGAGTCACATGTTGCTGATGATGAGAAGAAGGGTAAAAGGAAAGGGAAGCAGGTAGCTGAAGATGACAATTCTGAAGATGAAAAGCTTGAAATGCCAGAGTCAGATGACGAGGAAATGAAGTTCAAGTTCAATCATTTCACAGAAGAAGATTTGCATGAGCCGAAGTTTCATGTTGGGCAGGTATTCTCGTCAATAGAATTGATTAGGAAGGCAATTAGGGAGTATAGTTGCAAGGAGAGACTTGGCATAACATTTCCAAAAAATGATAAAACAAGGATTGGAGCAAGGTGTACCAATGGCTGTCCATGGTATTTGTATGCATCGCATGACAATAGAACAAAGGGGATTATGGTAAAGACATTCAAAGATGAGCACACATGCAGCAAGAAGTGGCAAGTGAGAGCCTTTACGGCGAGATACATAGCAGATAAATATGTTGAAAAGATTAGAGCTGATGAGAAGATGTCAATTAAGGGTTTAGGAGGATTGATACAACAAGAGTGGAATATGAGAATTCATAGGCAGAAGCTTTGGAGAGCAAAGAAAATTGCATTGAACACAATATATGGGGATGAAATAGCACAGTACAGGAAGTTGTGGGACTATGCAGCAGAGTTAAGGAGATCCAATCCAGGGAGTGCATTTTTCATTGAAGTTGCTAATGATGGAATTTTCCAGAAGTGTTACTTCTCATTCGATGCTTGTAAGAGGGGATTTTTGTCGGCTTGTAGGCCAGTAATATTTGTCGATGGTTGTCATTTGAAAACTCAGTTTGGAGGCATTCTGTTGACTGCTATTGGGATGGATCCGAATGATTGCATATATCCTGTGGCTTTTGCAGTGGTGCAAATTGAGAACACAGAGTCATGGAGGTGGTTCTTGAGTTCTTTGAAAGAAGACTTGGGCATTGTGAACAGTTCTCCTTGGACAGTAATGTCTGACAAGCAGAAAGTAAGTGTTAATGAAAATATGTTCTTTACATAGAAAATGCTTCACTTTATGTTCTTTACATACATATGCTTCTAACTATATGTCTTTTTTATCATATTTGTTCATTACCAGGGATTAATTAAGGCTGTTAGAGAATTATTTCCTGATTCAGAGCATAGATATTGTGTGAGACATATCTGGCAAAATTTCAATAGAATTTTTAAAGGAGATATATTGAAAAACCAATTATGGAGATGTGCTAGAAGTACTACACATGGTCAGTGGAGGGAGAACATGAATAGAATGTTAGTTCTAAACAAACACGCTCATGATTGGTTGGAAGAGTTAGACCCAAAAACATGGGTGAGGGCATTTCAGACTGAATTCCCTAAGTGTGATGTGTTGTTGAACAATAATTGTGAAGTATTCAATAAGTATATCTTAGATGCAAGAGAACTGCCTTTGTTAAGCATGATTCAAAGGATCAAAGGGCAGTGCATGGGGAGAATATGTGGCAAGCAGGAGGAGTCCCAAAAGTGGACTGGTCATATATGTCCGAAAATCAGAAAAAGACTGAATAGGCATATTGATGCTGCAAATACTTGCATTGCAGATCCAGCTGGAATGGGCATATTTCAAGTGGATGATAGAGGTGTCCAGTTCAGTGTTGACATAAACCTGAAGAAATGCAGTTGCAGGAGATGGGATTTAACAGGGATTCCTTGTTGTCATGGTGTTTCAGCTTGCAGATATGACAACATTGCCCCAGAATCAATGGTTCACCAATGCTACTCCATTGAGACCTACCGCAAGGCATATGAGCACATAATTATGCCTTGCAATGATATTAGTGAGTGGCAAAACATGTATGGCAAGGAAATCATTCCTCCAAAAGTAAAAACAAAGAAAGGGAGGAAACAAAAGAACAGAAGGAAACAACCTGAAGAGAAAGAGGGGAGGGCAGGCAAGAAAGTTGGAAGGGGTGGGGCTGTTATTCATTGCAGCTATTGTGGATCTGCAGGACATAACATTGGTGGATGCAAAGATTTCAAACTAGGCCTGAAACCAAAGAAAAAGGGACAAAAGAAGAGAGTTAGAGCAGAGCCAGAGGTTTCGTCATCTGATGAAGAAGCTCCTGTCATTACACAAGTATAATAATCATTGAATTATATCTATCATTTTAATATGATATAACGTGCAAACTATAGTAAGTAATTATTTGTTTTCTCAATTCAGGAGCAAAACTTGCAAACTAGGGAGTTGGCACAACATGATCCACTTAATAATGAGGATAGTGTCATTTCTTCATTGATCGAAGAGGTATAGTATATTCTTCATTTATAATCATGCTTGTCTACTTATCTTTAGTTGAGATTTTTCTGCTTATTTACTTGCAGCATCAAGAAAGCCAGAACATGGAGCAACCTGAACCAGGACCTCTGCCAGGATCTTCTTTTATTGCAAATCATGTCCAAAGCCAACCCCCTGTGCAACCAACTACCATAACAAAAGAGGGGAATGTTATTAGAAAGAGGGAAGTTCTAGCATTATCTAAACTAAGGGCAGCAGCTGAGAAGAGAGAAATTGCAGACCAGGCAAAATTTGATGCAGCAATGGCAAAACTTAGAGAAGAAGAGTTGAAGATTTTGCAAGCTGAGCAGAAGAGGAAAGAGGAAGCGGTGGCAATAAAGCTGGAGAAAGAGGAGAAACGGAAAGCTTTGTTGCAACAAAAACAATTGGATGCTGAAGAAAAAAGAAAAGCAGTCGAGGAAAGAAAGCAAAAGGCACAACAGGAAAAAGAAGCAAAAAAAGCCCTGGCAGATGCCAAAAAGCAAGCTATACAAGCTAAAAAGAAACAGGCCGAGGAAGAAAAAAATAAGAGAGTTGCAGAGAGGAAAAGAATTGCAGAGCAGAAGAGAAAACATGTTGAAGATGCGCATAGATATGAAGAAGCGCAATTTCTGATAATGCAAGAAGAGGAGCATGAAAGGATACAACGTATGAGAGATTATCATCGGCGGGAGGAGGAAGCAAGGCAGCAAGCCTGGGAGGGGCAGGTTGCGTCGCAGAGGTCTTCAGAGATGCAAGATTGGGAAGAGAAAAATAAAGAAGCAGAAGAAATGAGGATGGGAAGTTTGAAGGAAAGGCAAGGAAATGAGAACATTACGGGCCAGCGAAATAATGCCAAAAGAGGAAATTCAAGTCAGCCCATGGTTGGTTTTAACATGCCAAGAAGGACAAGCATGTTCGATATATTTAGGGACTGAGAGATCATTGCATATGAACTACTGGGAGATGTTCTTCGCGAACCTGCTGGACTATGCTATGTAGGTTTTATTTTAGTTCATGCACATGTTAATTACATGGTATGTTCATGAATAGTGAATTTGTTTATCTGATTTATAAATTCCCTTTGAACTGCTCTATGTTGTCATATATGAGCTTATTTCTTTGCCCCTGTAATGTTCTTTGTTGTTTCCTGTCGTGTTGTGTTCATGTATGGGTTTTTTTATTTCCAGTCAGTTTCCTGTATATATATTACTGGATCTGTTCATCTCATTTAACATTTTTTTTGCTGGAGTTGTTCTGAAATTGGCATGGTATTTATTGTTCCTCTTTATTTTGCTGAAGTCGTTCATATGCACAGATCAGTTCAAATGACAGCAAAAAGCACAGCTCAATTCATTTCCTTCCAGTGCGCAGCACAATGCATCTCATTCATGCCAATTTCCATAAAAGCACACACCACAGCACTGTTCAAATATCATACAAGAAAAGCACAGGAAATTAACATATCACTTAATATGTCATCACATAATAGAGCTTTGCATCAGTTCAAAACCAAAAGCTACATCGACCATAACATCTTACATAGCTACAGCTATATCAGTTCACATACCTACAGCCATCAGCTGATCCTAATACGTCAGTTAAGAACCAAATAGGTGCTACAGCCATCAGTGCATCACGGCATCAGTACAACGAATCAGCTTGCATCACATAACACCTAGGAGTAGCTTACACAGCCGCATCAAATTAACTAGAACAGGGGCATTGGTAAGAAACAGGGCACTTCGACAACCAGCGGCCCATCCGTCTTCGGTGCCGTCAACCCTGCCACTGTAAATCTTGAAGTGATGGGTGCGGGTGAGGTCAGCGCCTTCAGCTGGTAGCCACGCATCAGGCAAATGTTCCGCGAGGAGAGGGGTGCAGTCAAGCATTGCAGACCTTCTGCACGAGCATTGTAGTACGCGTCAGCTCACAGCTCTTGCCGCCAACGACCGACACCACCAGCACCACCCCGCGGTAGTGCTTGCCCAGAGCGTCTACCGCCGGTGTGCGCGCGAGGAGCAGCCGACCAGTCTCCGGCCGGAGATACGGCTCGCCGCAGCGCCACACTCACTGGGAAAACGAGCTGGCAAGCAGCCTTGTGGCTGAACCGACGCGGCGCCCGACGGGCGCCTCACGGGGAACCCGCGCTGCCGCACACGCTGCCGCCGGCGCGGGGCATCGAGCTCTCGGCCAAGCTCTTGTCGCTCATCGCAAGACAGAAGAGGATAGGGTTAGGGATTTGAGTAGAGGGGAGACAATTTGGGGATTTTTGGATTTGGACGCGCGCATATGTCGTCTAAGTCCGACTCAAGCCAGTCGGTTCGGCTGGACCAGCTCTAGGCGCTGACGTGGCAGGGGAAAAGGGCCAGACGTATGCCGCTGCGTATACAGGACCGTCTCTGTTACACAATTGCAAGTCTGAGGACCGTACAGAAGCACTTCGCGAGTACCAGGATGGTTTTGTTACAAGCCAACGAGTACAGGGACGAAGTGTGCAATTTACTCTCATTCACCCTGGTTCGTGTTTCCCACGGCGGCAATATAAGGTGGAACAGTCTGCCCGTTGTCCTTCCACTTCTATCTTAATTTAAGATTTCTCCAGCACGCATGATTCTTGCCTTCTATTTCCGTTCCTTGGGGCTTCAGATGATTTAGTCACACCTTTGCATTTGTATTGGTGTCCACGCACATACTAGGTTGTTCCTCTCCTGATGTCTCTTGTTCCTTTTGTGCTTGTTTCAAAAAATTGATGGTGGTTGACCAACCGAGACAAACAGTTCACTGATCTGTGGTTAATTTGGATGGGCGACAAACATGTCTGACCCAAGAACCACACATGACATCTGCATATATTATATGGAGAGAAGTCTACATTACAACTCTGAACTTGCCACTTGGTTTAAGAATCAACCCTAAACTATAAAAAACCGGTTCCATCAGAATATACCATCTCTTGGAAACCCACGCCCCCCGCATTGCTCCACGGGAGCGGCTCGGGCGGAAACCCCGGCCTCCACCCACCGCCGCCCCCTCCACCCCCTCTCTCCCCTTCCGCCGCCGGCACACGTCGCTGAGCAAAGCCCCGGTAGTAGGGTGGCGGCGGGTGGTCTCGTTCCTCACGCGGTTATCGACTCTCTCATGCGAGATCTACACCGTTTTGGGCGCTCTGGTGGTGGTGCGTGTGTGGCGGCCCCTGACTGCTCCCGGCGGTGCTGTGGTTCGTGCGGCCGATGGCGCGTTGCAGCCATCCTCCGTCCTCGGCTGTGGGATGGTCTGGCGTTGGGGGCCTCTGCGCGGTGTGGGAGGTTGTTCCCAGGCGGCGGCGCTCCACTGGCCTCGCCCCACATCTGTCGCTGCCCGGGCGTGCTGCGGCCGGATCCGGTTGGGTCCGACTTGGATCCATTTTGGGGCGCCCCCGTTCCTCTTCTCTGCTAAAGTTTGGACTTCCCCTGTCACTTGCCTGCGTAGGCGTTGGGTGGTGCTTGTGTTGGGGAACGTTGCATGGAAAACAAAAAAAATTCTACGCACACGCAAGATCTATCCATGGAGATGCATAGCTATGAGAGAGGGGAGAGTGTGTCTACGCACCCTCGTAGACCGTTAAGCGGAAGCATTTATCAACGCAGTTGATGTAGTCGTACACCTTCACGATCCGCCCGATCAAGTACCGAACGTACGACACCTCCGCATTCAGCACATGTTCAGCTCAATGACGTCCTCGCCTTCTTGATCCAACAAGACGGGCAAAGTAGTAGATGAGTTCCGACAGCACGACAGCATGATGACGGTGGTGATGCAACTATCTCCGCAGGGCTTCGCCGAGCACTACAAAAATACGACTGAGGATGAACTAGAGGGAGAGGGGCGCCACACAAGGCTTAGGGATCATGGTGTGTGTTGCCCCTCTCCCTCCTCTCATATATATAGGTGAAGGGGGAGGGAGGAAGCCCTAGGGGCGCCCCCAAGTGGCCGGCGGCTGCCCTAGGGCGCCTGCCCTAGCCGTGCCCCCTTCCATATTTGTGCATGGGGGGAAGGAAAGGGGGGATGGCTGGCTTAGCGCGCCTCCCCCTTCCTTCCCTCCTTTCCTTGGTGCGTGGGCAGGGGTGGAGGGGCGCGCCAGCCCCCTTGTTGGCTGGTGTGCTTCCCTCCCTTTGACCCATAAGGCCCACCACATACCGGTGGCCTCCCGGAACCCCTTCCAGCACTCCGATAAATACCTAGTACTTTCCGAAACCTTTCAAGTGACCACATATCATCGTCCTATATATCAATCTTTACCTTCGGTCCATTTCGAAGCATCTTTATGATCACCCAGTCACGTTGTGATGTTTGACAACACACAAGGTATTCCTCCAGTATCCAGGAGTTGCATGATCTCATGGTCGAAGGAATATGTATTTGACATTATGAAAGTAGTAGCAATAAACTAAACGATCGTATGCTAAGCTAACGGATGTGTCTTGTCCATCACATCATTCTCCTAATAATGTGATCTCGTTATCAAATGACAACTCATGTCTATGGTTAGGAAACCTTAACCATCTTTGATCAACAAGCTAGTCTAGTAGAGGCTCACTAGGGACACAATATTTGTTTATTATTCACACATGTATTTAAGTTTCCGGTCAATACAATTCCAGCATGAATAACAAACCTTTATCATGACTAAGGAAATATAATAATAACCATTCTATCATTGCCTCTTGGGCATATTTCCATCAGTCTCCCACTTGCACTAGAGTCAATAATCTAGTTCACATCGCCATGTGACTAACACCCAAAGAGTTCACTAGAGCCAATAATCTAGTTCACATCGGCATGTGATTAACACGCAAAGAGTTCACTACGGTGTGATCATTTTTTGCTTGTGAGAGAGGTTCTTAGTTAACGGGTCTGCCATATTTAGATCCATAAGTATTTTGCAAATTTCTATGTCTACACTGCTCTGCATGGAGCTACTCTAGCTAATTGCTCCCACGTTCAATACGTATCCAGATTGAGACTCCGAGTCATCCAGATCGGTGTCAAAGATTGCATTGACGTAACCCTTTATGACGAAATCTTTATCACCTCCATAAACAAGAAACATTTCCTTAGTCCTCTTTAGGTACCTAAGGATAATTTTGACCGTTGTCCAGTGATCCACTCCTGGATCACTATTGTACCCCCTTGCGAAACTCATGGCAAGGCACACAACAGGTATGGTACATAGCATGGCATACTTTATAGAACCTATGGCTGAGGCATATGGAATAACTTCCATTCTCTCTATATATTCTACCTGTTGGGGAACGTAGTAATTTCAAAACAATCCCTACGCACACGCAAGATCATGGTGAAGCATAGCAACAAGAGGGGAAGAGTGTTGTCCACGTACCCTCATAGACCGTAAGCGGAAGCGTTATGACAACGCGGTTGATGTAGTCGTATGTCTTCACGATCGACTGGTCCTAGTACTAAAAGTTCGACACCTCCGCGATCTGCACACGTTCAGCTCGGTGACGTCCCACGAACTCTCGATCCAGCTGAGTGTCAAGGGAGAGCTTCATCAGCACGACGGCGTGATGACGGTGATGTTGATGCTACCGTCGTAGGGCTTCGCCTAAGCACTACGATGATATGACCGAGGTGGATTATGGTGGAGGGGGGACCGCACACGGATAAGGGATCAATGATCAACTTGTGTGTCTATGGGGTGCACCCCTCCCCCGTATATAAAGGAGTGGAGGAGGGGAAGGGCCGGCCCTCTATGGCGCACCCTAGGGGAGTCCTACTCCCACCGGGAGTAGGATTCCCCCCTTCCAAGTAGTAGGAGTAGGAGAGAAGGAAGGGGAGGAGAGGCCCCTCCGCCGCCATGGAGGCCATGGACCAAAGGGGGAACTCTCCTCACATCTAGGGGGGAGGCCAAGGAAGGAGAAGGAGGGGGGCTCTCTCCCTCTCTGTCCCGGTGGCTCCGGAGTGCCACCGGGGCTAGGATCGTGACGATGATCTACATCAGCAATCTTGCTACCGTCAACACCAACTCTCTCCCCCTCTATGCAGCGGTGTAACACCCCTTCTCCCCGCTATAATGTCTACTTAAACATGGTGCTCAACTCCATTATTATTTCCCAATGATCTATGGTTATCCTATGATGTTCGAGTAGATCTGTTTTATCCTGTGGGTTAATCGTGATCTTGGTTGTTATGATTGTATATTTTATTTATGGTGCTGTCCTACGGTGCCCTCTGTGTCGTGCAAACGGAGGGCCCCCCGTTGTACGGTGTTGCAATATGTTCATGGTTTGCTTATTGTCAGTGTTGCGGGGGTGACAGCAGCCTAAACGCAGATAAGTGGGTTATGGCGTATGGGAGTAAAGAGGACTTGATACTTAATGCTATGGTTGGGTTTCACGACCTTAATGATCTTTAGTAGTTGCAGATGCTTGATAGGGGTCAAATCGTAAGTGCATGTGATCCAAGTAGAGAAAGTATGTTAGCTCATGCCTCTCCCTCATGTAAGAATGATTACCGGTACTTGTTATCGATTGCCTAGGGACAAATGACTTTCTTGTTGACAAAAGCTATCCACTTTTATTACCTTGCAATTTATTCGTAGTTTTATTCTCGCAAAGTACTCATAGTTTTATTCTTGCAAAATAGTTTCATACTTGTTTTAGGTAAAGCAAACGTCAAGTGTGTGTAGAGTTGTACCGGTGGTCGATAGAACCCGAGGGAATATTTGTTATACCTTTAGATCCTCATTGGGTTCGACACTCTTAATTATTGAAGAGGTCTACAAACGATCGCCTATACCTGTGGGTTATCAAGACCTTTTTCTGGCGCCATTGCTGGGGAGCAATAACATGGGGTGAATATGCTCGTGTGTGCTTGTTTGCTTTATCACTAAGTAGTTTTTATTTCTTGTCCTAAGTTGTTATCTATCTTTAGTTATGGATATGGAACACAAAACACCAAAAAAATTAGTTGTACTTGCTATTCATGGAGACAGGGAACCTCCTAAAACTCTCGATGCTCGTTATGTGAAAAATATTATGCACTACTTTGATAATCCTGAGAAAACCCCATTCAACATGATAATGGGAGACACGTTGGATCAATGCGAATACTTTAGGGATTATCGCTTGACACAGAAAGGGAAACTATTATGGGATCAAATTGATATGTTGCATTGGTATGCTTGGAATTTATGCCAGAGATATGATTATACTTGTTGCTCTAGGATGAAGCCTCCACACCTTCCCATTTCATGCAAATTTAATGGATATGAAACCTTGGTTTCTTATGCTAATGGTATATATGATTACTATGATGTGGAATGAATAGAAGAATTTGTTGCTTTTAAGGGTTCTTATGAAATTGAATCTTTGTTTTGAAAGTTTGAAGATTTTGATGATTCAGTTTATAGACCTGAAAATTTTGCTATCCTTAAATATTGTTATGATAATTATAAATAAAATTATGATATTGATGTATTTATTGAGAAAGCCTCCGCTGTCCAAGAAGAGATTAATATTTTGCAGGAGTCTATGGAAGAAGAAATTGATGAAACTGCGAGTTCATTGGATGAAGAAGATGATGAGGAGAGCGAAGAACAAAAGGAGGAAGAGCAGATTAGCTACCCGTGCCCACCTTCTAATGAGAGTAACTCCTCAACTCACACATTGTTTAATGTCCCTTCGTTCTTACCGAAGGATGAATGCTATGTTCCCGTTGATTCATTTGAAATATCCCTTTTTGATGAAATTGATGCTTGCTATGCTTGTGGCCATGATGCCAATATGAATTATGCTTATGAAGATGAACTTGCTATTGTTCCTTATGTTAAGAATGAAATTGTTGCTATTGCACCCACGCATGATAGTCCTATTATTTGTTTGAATTCTCCAAACTACACTATATCGGAGAAGTTTGCACTTATTAAGGATTACATTGATGGGTTGCATTCAACCATTACACATGATGATTTTGATGATTATAATATGCATGTGCTTTCTGCTCCTACTTGCAATTATTATGAGAGAGGAACTACATCTCCGCCTCTCTATGTTTCCAACACGATAAAATTGCAAGAAACTGCTTATGCTATGTATTGGCCTTTACTTGATGTGCATGAATTGTCTTGTATGACATGCCGATGCATAGGAAGAGATTTAGAGTTCGTCATGACATGATATATGTTGCTTTGTGCTCACTACTAAATGCCAAATCATTGTTAATTAAAATTGGCTTTGATATACCTTGGGATCCGGGTGGATCCATTACTTGAGCACTTTATGCCTAGCTTAATGGCTTTAAAGAAATCACTACTAGGGAGACAACCCAGAAGTTTTAGAGAGTCATTTATTTCTGTTGAGTGCTTTTATAAAGTTTTTTTTAAATATATAGGGGAAATTAAAACTTGACAAAAAAGAAAAGTGAAAGTGAGAGGGACGAGCATTGTGAAAGTGGGAGCTAGCCTTGAACTTTGTTCATGCCCATGGAAACTTTGTGAATCTTAATTACAGAAACTTTTCAACAAAAATAATTATCCCCTTGTAAAAATCCATTGTATTGTAAAATTATTGTGCCAAGATTTGCCTTTAGGATGAGTAGATTTCTTGTTGGTATGTGCGGTGCAAAAACAGAAACTTCGGCTGTAGTGCGTGATTTTACATTTTTTACTGGAATGTCAAAAGCTTATGAAACTTTCTGCATAGTCTTGCTATGCAAATTGTTTATTTTGTCCTAATTGTTCAGAATTTTGGAGTACCAGAAGTATGGCAGATGTTTAGATTGCTATAGACTATCTTGTTTAAGACATATACTGTTTTTGATGCATTGTTTTGCTTATTTTGACGAAACTATCCATTTTTGTCGGTTGTATAAGCCGTGGAAAAGTTATATTACAGTAGCTACAATGCAAAAACAAAATATGAATTGGTTTGCAACAGTACTTAGAGTAGTGATTTGCTTTATTATACTAACGGATCTTACCGAGTATTTCTGTTGAGTTTTGTGTGGATGAAGTGATCAAAGATTGAGGAGGTCTCGATATGAGAAGGAGGAGAGGCAAGATCTTAAGCTTGGGGATGCCCAAGGCACCCCAAGTAAATATCCAAGGAGACTCAAGCGTCTAAGCTTGGGGATGCCCCGGAAGGCATCCCATCTTTCTTCAACAAGTATTGTTATGTTTTCATCTTCATTTCGTTCATGTGATATGTGCAAATCTTGGAGCATCTTTTGTGTTTAGTTTTCATTTTTATTTTGTGCACCATGCTGGTATGAGATAGTGCATGGTTGATTTATAGAATTCTCATTTCACTTCACTTATATCTTTTGAGTATAGCTTTATAGAATGCTTCATGTGCTTCACTTATATCATTTGAAGTTTGGATTGCCTATTTCTCTTCACATACAAAACCGTTATTTGTAGAATTCTCCCTTGCTTCACTTATATTTATTAGAGCATGATCTTTTGTAGAAATAATTAAACTCTCTTGCTCCACTTATATCTATTTAGAGAGTCATCAGGAATTGGTCATTTGCATGGTTAGTCATAAAATCCTACATAAAACTTGTGGATCACTGAATATGATATGTTTGATTCCTTGCAATAGTTTTGCGATATAGAGATGGAATATGTGGGAGGTACTAGTAAACGGTTGTGGTTAGTAGGAATATTGGTGTTAAGGTTTATGATTCCCGAAGCATGCACGTATAGTCTCTCGTTATGCTATGAAGTTGGAGCATGGTTTATTATTGATTGCTTCCTTATGAGTGGCGGGCGGGGAAGAGCGATGGTCTTTTCCTACCAATCTACCCCCTAGGGGCATGCATAGTAGTACTTTGCTTCGAGGTCTAACAAACTTTTTCAATAAGTATATGAGTTCTTTATGACTAATGTGAGTCCATGGATTATACGCACTCTTACCTTTCCGCAATTTGCTAGCCTCTATGGTACCGTGCATTGCCCTTTCTCACCTCGAGAGTCAGTGCAAACTTCACTAGTGCATCCAAACCCTGTGATATGATACGCTCTATCACACATAAGCCTTATTATATCTTCCTCAAAACAGCCACCGTACCTACCTATCATGGCCTTTCCATAGCCATTCCGAGATATATTGCCATCTTCCACCGCTTCCATTTTGATGACTTGATCATTCATTGTCATATTGCTTTGCATGATCATATAGCCGACATAGCAATTGTGGCTCAGCCACCGTTGATCATTTTTCATACATGTTACGCTAGATCATTGCACATCCTGGTACACTACCAGAGGCATTGATATAGAGTCATACTTTGTTATAGGTATCGAGTTGTAATTTTTACTTCTTTTGAGTTATAAGTAATACAAGTGTGATGATCATCATTATTCATTTTTAGAGCATTGCCCCAGTGAGGAAAGGATGGTGGAGACTATGATTCCCCCAAAATTCGGGATGAGACTCCGGACATTGAGAGAAAAAAAGAAGAAAAGGAAAAAAAAGAAAAACAACAAAGAGAGAAGGGGCATGCTAGTTCCACAATTTTGCTTCAAAGTGGCACCATGTTTTTCATATGGAGAGTCTCCTATGTTGTCACTTTCATATACTAGTGGGAATTTTTCATTATAGGATTAGATGCACACCCAATTAGTTTTCATATTGAGCTTTCATACACTTATAGATCTTAGTGCATTCGTTGCATGGCAATCCCTACTCCTCACGTTGATATCAATTGATGGGCATCTCCATAGCCCGTTGGTTAGCCGCGTCGATGTGAGACTTTCTTACTTTTTTGACTTCTCTATATTTACCCCTATCATCATACTCTATTCCACCCATAGTGCTATATCCATGGCTTGCGCTCATGTATTGTGTGGGGGTTGAAAAAGCTGAAGCGTGTTAAAAGTATGAACCAATTGCTCGGCTTGTCATCGGGGTTGTGCATGATAAATACTTTGCGTTAAGAAGACAGAGCATGAAAAGACTATATGATTTTGTAGGATAGCTTTCTTTAGCGTTGATATTTTTAAAGACATGATTGTTTGTTGGGATGCCTGAGTATTGATGTCTTTATGTCAAATTATAGACTATTGCTTTGAATCACTTATGTCTTAATATTCATGCCATGACTAGACATATGATCAAGTTTATGCTAGGTAGCATTCCACATCAAAAATTATCTTTTTTTACATTTACCTACTCGAGGATGAGCAGGAATTAAGCCTGGGGATGCTCATACGTCTCTGTCATATCTATAATTTTTTATTGTTTCATGACAATATTATTCAACTTTCACATATTTTTGGAAACTTTTTATATGATTTATTGGACTAACCTATTGATCCAGTGCCTGTTCCTGTTTGTTTTATGTTTTTTGTTTCTCAAAAAATCCATATCAAACAAAGTCCAAATGCGTTAAAAATTTACAGAGAATTATTTTGGAATATATGTGATTTTTGCGACTTGGAATCAATGCAAACGGGGGCCCACAGTGACCACAACCCACCAGGGGGCGTCAGGCACCCCCTGGCGCGCCCAGGTGTCTTATGCCCTCCTCGAAAGTTGGTTGGGGTCCTTCTTCTGGCGCAAGAAAGATAATTTATTGAAAAAATCATGTAAAAATTTGAGTGCAATCGGAGTTACGGATCTCCGGGAATTTAAGAAACCGTGAAGGGCCAGATCTGGGGGACACGAAACAGAAGGGAACAGAGAGACAGATCCAATCTCGGAGGGGCTCCCGCCCCTCCGCCGCCATGGAGGCCATGGACCAGAGGGGAAACTCTCCTCCCATCTAGGGGGAGGTCAAGGAAGGAGAAGAAGGAGGGGGGGGGTCTCTCCCTCTCTCTCCCAGTGGCGCCGGGGTGCCGCAGGGGCTAGGATCGTGATGGCGGTCTACATCAACAATCTTGCTACCGTCTATTGGGGAACGTAGTAATTTCAAAAAAATCCCTATGCACACGCAAGATCAAGGTGATGCATAGCAACGAGAGGGGAGAGTGTCGTCCACGTACCCACGTAGACCGTTAAGAGAAGCGTTATGACAACGCGGTTGATGTAGTCGTACGTCTTCACGATTGACCGATCCTCAATACCGAATGTACGACACCTCCACGTTCAGCACACGTTCAGTTCGGTGACATCCCATGAACTCATAATCTAGTAGAGCTCGAGGGAGAGTTTCGTCAGCACGACGGCGTGGTGATGATGTTGATGAAGCTACCGTCGCAGGGCTTCGCCTAAGCACCGCTACGATATGACCGAGGTGGATTATGGTGGAGGGGGGCACCGCACACGGCTGGGAGAGATCAATGATCAACTTGTGTGTCTAGAGGTGCCCCCTGCCCCCATATATAAAGGCCTAAGGGGGGAGAGGCGGCCGGCCAAGGAGGGCGCGCCAAGGGGGGGAGTCCTACTCCCACTGGGAGTAGGACTCCTTTCCTAGTAGGAGTAGGAGAGGGGGAAGGAAAGGGAGAGGAGGAGAAGGAAAGAGGGGGCCGGCCCCCCTTGCCCTAAACCAATTTGGTTTGGGCCTTGGGGCGCGCGCCCCACACTCCCCTTGCTGCCCTCTATTTCCACTAAGGCCCATGTAGGCCCATTAAGCGCCCCCCCGGGGGGAGGTCCAGTAATCCCCGGTACTCCGGTATTTATCCGGTAACCCCCGGAACCATTCTGGTGTCTGAATATAACCTTCCAATATATCAATATTTATGTATCGACCATTTCTAGGCTCCTCGTCATGTCCGTGATCACATTCGGGACTCCGAACTACCTTCGGTACATCAAAACACAAAAACTCATAATACCGATCATCACAGAACTTTAAGGGTGCGGACCCTACGGGTTCGAGAACTATGTAGACATGACCGAGACACATCTCCAGTCAATATCCAATAGCAGAACCTGGATGTTCATATTGGCTCCTACATATTATACGAAGATCTTTATCGGTCAAACCGCATAACAACATATGTTGTTCCCTTTGTCATTGGTATGTTACTTGCCCGAGTTTCGATCGTCGGTATCTCAATACCTAGTTCAATATCGTTATCGGTAAGTCTCTTTACTCGTTCTGTAATACATTATCCCGCAACTAACTCATTAGTTGCATTGCTTGCAAGGCTTTAGTGATGTGCATTACCGAGAGGGCCCAGAGATACCTCTCTGACAATCGGAGTGACAAATCCTAATCTCGATCTATGCCAACTCAACAAGTAACATCAGAGATACCTGTAGTGCACCTTTATAATCACCCAGTTACGTTGTGATGTTTGGTAGCACACAAAGTGTTCCTCCGGTAATCGGGAGTTGCATAATCTCATAGTCATAGGAACATGTATAAGTCATGAAGAAAGCAATAGCAGTAAACTTAAACGATCAAGTGCTAAGCTAACGGAATGGGTCAAGACAATCACATCATTCTCCTAATTATGTGATCCCATTAATCAAATGACAACTCATGTCTATGGCTAGGAAACTCAACCATCTTTGATCAACGAGCTAGTCAAGTAGAGGCATACTAGTGACACAATGTTTGTCTAGCATGAATAATAAACATTTATCATGATATGAGGAAATAAATAATAACTTTATTATTGCCTCTAGGTCATATTTCCTTCAGTCTCCCACTTGCACTAGAGTCAATAATCTAGATTACATAGTAATGATTCTAACACCCATGGAGTCTTGGTGTTGATCATGTTTTGCTCGTGGAAGAGGCTTAGTCAACGGGTCTGCAACATTCGGATCCGTATGTATCTTGCAAATCTCTATGTCTCCCAGCTAGACTTGATCCCGGATGGAATTGAAGCGTCTCTTGATGTGCTTGGTTCTCTTGTGAAATCTGGATTCCTTTGCCAAGGCAATTGCACCAGTATTGTCACAAAAGATTTTCATTGGACCCGATGCACTAGGTATGACACCTAGATCGGATATGAACTCCTTCATCCAGACTCCTTCATTTGCTGCTTCCAAAGCAGCTATGTATTCCGCTTCACACGTAGATCCCGCCACGACGCTTTGTTTAGAACTGCACCAACTGACAACTCCACCGTTCAATGTAAACACATATCCGGTTTGCGATTTATAATCGTCTGGATCAGTGTCAAAGCTTGCATCGACGTAACCATTTACTACGAGCTCTTTGTCACCTCCATAAACGAGAAACATATCCTTAGTCCTTTTCAGGTATTTCAGGATGTTCTTGACCGCTATCCAGTGTTCCATTCCTGGATTACTTTGGTACCTCCCTGATAAGCTGATAGCAAGGCACACATCAGGTCCGGTACACAACATTGCATACATGATAGAGCCTATTGCCGAAGGATAGGGAACACTTCTCATTTTCTCTCTATCTTCTGCAGTGGTCGGGCATTGAGTCTGACTCAACTTCACACCTTGTAACACAGGCAAGAACCCTTTCTTTGCTTGATCCATTTTGAACTTTTTCAAAACTTTGTCAAGGTATGTGCTTTGTGAAAGTCGAATTAAGCGTCTTGATCTATCTCGATAGATCTTGATGCCCAATATGTAAGCAGCTTCACCGAGGTCTTTCATTGAAAAACTCTTATTCAAGTATCCTTTTATGCTATCCAGAAATTCTATATCATTTCCATTTAGCAATATGTCATCCACATATAATATCAGAAATGCTACAGAGCTCCCACTCACTTTCTTATAAATACAGGCTTCTCCAAAAGTCTGTATAAAACCATATGCTTTGATCACACTATCAAAACGTTTATTCCAACTCCGAGAGGCTTGCACCAGTCCATAAATGGACAGCTAGAGCTTGCACACTTGGTTAGCTCCCTTTGGATCGACAAAACCTTCCGGTTGCATCATATACAACTCTTCTTCCAGAAATCCATTCAGGAATGCAGTTTTTACATCCATTTGCCAAATTTCATAATCATAAAATGCGACAATTGCTAACATGATTCGGACAGACTTAGGCATCGCTACGGGTGAGAAAGTCTCATCGTAGTTGATACGTCTCCGTCGTATCTACTTTTCCAAGCACTTTTGCCCTTGTTTTGGACTCTAACTTGCATGATTTGAATGGAACTAACCCGGACTAACGCTATTTTCAGCAGAATTGCCATGGTGTTATTTATGTGCAGAAACAAAAGTTCTCGGAATGACCTAAAACTTCACGGAACATCGTTTCGGAAATAATAAAAAATCCTTGCAAAAGGTGAAGACCAGGGGGCCCGCCACCTGTCCACGAGGGTGGGGGCGCGCCTGCCCCCCTAGGGCGCGCCCCCTACCTCGTGGGCCCCCTGGAGCTCCTCCGACCTCAACTCCAACTCTATATATTTGGTTTTGGGGAGAAAAAATCAGAGAGAAGAAATCATCACGTTTTACGATATGGAGCCACCGCCAAGCCCTAAAACCTCTCGGGAGGGCTGATCTGGAGTCCGTTCGGGGCTCCAGAGAGGGGAATCCGTCGCCATCGTCATCATCAACCATCCTCCATCACCAATTTCATGATGCTCACCGCCGTGTGTGAGTAATTCCATCGTAGGCTTGCTGGACGGTGATGGGTTGGATGAGATCTATCATGTAATCGAGTTAGTTTTGTTAGGGTTTGATCCCTAGTATCCACTATGTTATGAGATTGATGTTGCTATGACTTTGCTATGCTTAATGCTTGTCACTAGGGCCGGAATGCCATGATTTCAGATCTGAACCTATTATGTTTTCATCAATATATGAGAGTTCTTGATCCTATCTTGCAAGTCTATAGTCACCTATTATGTGTTATGATCCGTTAACCCCGAAGTGACAATAATCGGGATACTTACCGGTGATGACCGTAGTTTGAGGAGTTCATGTATTCACTATGTGTTAATGCTTTGGTCCGGTACTCTATTAAAAGGAGGCCTTAATATCCCTTAGTTTCCGTTAGGACCCCACTGCCACGGGAGGGTAGGACAAAAGATGTCATGCAAGTTCTTTTCCATAAGCACGTATGACTATATTCGGAATACATGCCTACATTACATTGATGAATTGGAGCTAGTTCTGTGTCACCCTAGGTTATGACTGTTACATGATGAACCGCATCCGGCATAATTCTCCATCACTGATCCATTGCCTACGAGCTTTCCATATACTGTTCTTCGCTTATTTACTTTTCCCATTGCTATTGCTATCATCACTACAAAATACCAAAAACATTACTTTTGCTATCATTACCTTTTGCTACCGCTACCACCACTATCATATTACTTTGCTACTAAACACTTTGCTGCAGATACTAAGTTTCCAGGTGTGGTTGAATTGACAACTCAGCTGCTAATACTTGAGAATATTCTTTGGCCCCCCTTGTGTCGAATCAATAAATTTGGGTTGAATACTCTTGCCTCAAAAACTGTTGCGATCCCCTATACTTGTGGGTTATCAGTAGTCAACTCCTTGAACTTGTCGAAAACCTTTCGCAACAAGTTGAGCTTTGTAGACAGTAACATTACCATCAATGTCAGTCTTCTTCTTGAAGATCCATTTATTCTCTATGGCTTGCCGATCATTGGGCAAGTCAACCAAAGTCCACACTTTGTTCTCATACATGGACCCCATCTTAGATTTCATGGCCTCAAGACATTTTGCGGAATCTGGGCTCACCATCGCTTCTTCATAGTTCGTAGGTTCGCCTTGGTCAAGTAACATGACCTCCAGAATAGGATTACCGTACCACTCTGGTGCGGATCTTACTCTGGTTGACCTAAGAGGTTCGGTAGTAACTTGATCTGAAGCTTCATGATCAACATCATTAGCTTCCTCACTAATTGGTGTAGTTGTCACAGGAACCGGTTTCTATGATGAACTACTTTCCAATAAGGGAGTAGGTACAATTACCTCATCAAGTTCTACTTTCCTCCCACTCACTTCTTTCGAGAGAAACTCCTTCTCTAGAAAGGATCCATTCTTAGAAACAAATGTCTTGCTTTCAGATCTGTGATAGAAGGTGTACCCAAAATTTTCCTTTGGGTATCCTATGAAGACACATTTCTCCGATTTGGGTTCGAGCTTAGCAGGTTGAAGCTTTTTCACATAAGCATCGCAGCCCCAAACTTTAAGAAACGACAACTTTGGTTTCTTGCCAAACCACAGTTCATAAGGCGTCGTCTCAACAGATTTCTATGGTGCCCTATTTAACGTGAATGCAGCCGTCTCTAAAGCATAACCCCAAAACGATAGCGGTAAATCAGTAAGAGACATCATAGATTGCACCATATCTAGTAAAGTACGATTACGACGTTCGGACACACCATTTTGCTGTGGTGTTCCGGGTGGAGTGAGTTGCGAAACTATTCTGCATTGTTTCAAATGTAGACCAAAGTCGTAACTCAAATATTCTCCTTCACGATCAGATCGTAGAAACTTTATTTTCTTGTTATGATGATTTTCCACTTCACTCTGAAATTCTTTGAACTTTTCAAGTGTTTAAGACTTATGTTTCATTAAGTAGATATACCCATATCTGCTCAAATCATCTGTGAAGGTGAGAAAATAATGATACCCGCCGCGAGCCTCAGTATTCATAGGACCACATACATCAGTATGTATGATCTCTAACAAATCTGTTGCTCGCTCCATTTTTCCGGAGAATGGTGTTTTAGTCATCTTGCCCATGAGGCATGGTTCGCAAGTACCAAGTGATTCATAATCAAGTGATTCCAAAAGTCCATCAGTATGGAGTTTCTTCATGCGCTTTACACCAATATGACCCAAACGGCAGTGCCACAAATAATTTGCACTATCATTATCAACTATGCATCTTTTGGCTTCAATATTATGAATATGTGTATCACTGCTATCGAGATTAAATAAAAATAGACCACTCTTCAAGGGTGCATGACCATAAAAGATATTACTCATATAAATAGAACAACCATTATTCTCTGATTTAAATGAATAACCGTCTCGTATCAAACAAGATCCAGATATAATGTTCATGCTCAACGCTGGCACCAAATAACAATTATTCAGGTCTAAAACTAACCCCGAAGGTAGATGTAGAGGCAGCGTGCTGACCGCGATCACATCGACTTTGGAACCATTTCCCACGCGCATCGTCACCTCGTCCTTAGATAATCTTCACTTAATCCGTAGTCCCTGTTTCGAGTTGCAAATATTAGAAATAGAACCAGTATCAAATACCCAGGTGCTACTGTGAGCATTAGTAAGGTACACATCGATAACATGTGTATCACATATACCTTTGTTCACCTTGCCATACTTCTTATCCGCCAAATACTTGGGGCAGTTCCGCTTCCAGTGACCAGTCTGTTTGCAGTAGAAGCACTCAGTCTTAGGCTTAGGTCTAGACTTGGGTTTCTTCTCCTGAGCAGCAACTTGTTTGCCGTTCTTCTTGAAGTTCCCCTTCTTCTTTCCTTTACCCTTTTTCTTGAAACTGGTGGTATTGTTGACCATCAACACTTGATGCTCCTTCTAGATTTCTACCTCCGCAGCCTTTAGCATCGCGAAGAGCTCAGGAATTGTCTTATCCATCCCTTGCTATTATAGTTCATCACGAAGCTCTTCTAGCTTGGTGGTAGTGATTCAAGAATCCTGTCAATGACACTATCATCCGAAAGATTAACTCCCAGTTGAATCAAGTGATTGTTATACTCAGACATTTTGAGTATATGTTCACTGACAGAACTATTCTCCTCCATTTTGCAGCTGTAGAACTTATTGGAGACTTCATATCTCTCAATCCGGGCATTTGCTTGAACTATTAACTTCAACTCCTGGAACATCTCATATGCTCCATGAAATTCAAAACGTCGTTGAAGTCCCGGTTCTAAGCCGTAAAGCATGGCACACTGAACTATCGAGTAGTCATCAACAGGCGAGTGCCAGGAATTCACAATGTCTGTAGTTGCCGGCGCAGGTGGTACACCTAGCGGTGCTTCCAGGACGTAATTCTTCTATGCAGCAATGAGGATAATCCTCAAGTTACGGATCCAGTATGTGTAATTGCTACCATCATCTTTCGACTTTGCTTTCTCAAGGAACGCATTAAAATTTAACGGAACAACAATACGGGCCATCTATCTACAAGAACATAGACAAGCAAAATACTATTAGGTACTAAGTTCATGATAAATTTAAGTTCAATTAATCATATTACTTAAGCACTCCCACTTAGATAGACATCCCTCTAATCATCTAAGTGATCACATGATCCAAATCAAGTAAACCATGTCCGATCATCACGTGGGATGGAGTAGTTTTCAATGGTGAACATCACTATGTTGATCATATATACTATATGATCCAAATCAAGTAAACCATGTCCGATCATCACGTGGGATGGAGTAGTTTTGAATGGTGAACATCACTATGTTGATCATATATACTATATGATTCACGCTCGACCTTTCGGTCTTAGTATTCCGAGGCCATATCTGCATATGCTAGGCTCGTCAAGTTTAACCCGAGTATTCTGCGTGTGCAAAACTGGCTTACACCCGTTGTATTTGAACGTAGAGCTTATCACACCCGATCATCACGTGGTGTCTCGGCACAACGAACTTTCGCAATGGTGCATACTTAGGGAGAACACTTATACCTTGAAATTTAGTGAGGGATCATCTTATAATGCTATTGTCAATCAAAGCAAAATAAGATGCATAAGGGATAAACATCACATGCAATCAATATAAGTGATATGATATGGCCATCATCATCTTGTGCCTTTGATCTCCATCTCCAAAGCACCGTCATGATCACCATCATCACCGGCACGACACCTTGATCTCCATCGTAGAATCGTTGTCGTCTCACCAACTATTACTTCTACGACTATCGCTACCGCTTAGTGATAAAGTAAAGCAATTACAGGGCGATTGCATTGCATACAATAAAGCAACAACCATATGGCTCCTGCCAGTTGCCGATAACTCCGTTACAAAACATGATCATCTCATACAAAAATATAGCATCATGTCTTGACCATATCACATCACAACATGCCCTGCAAAAACAAGTTAGACGTCCTCTACTTTGTTGTTGCAAGTTTTACGTGGCTGCTACGGGCTAAGCAAGAAACGTTCTTACCTACGCATCAAAACACAACGATAGTTCGTCAAGTTAGTGCTGTTTTAACCTTCTCAAAGACCGGGCGTAGCCACACTCGATTCAACTAAAGTTCGAGAAACTGACACCCGCTAGCCACCTGTGTGTGAAGCATGTCAGTAGAACCAGTCTCGTGTAAACGTACGCGTAATGTCGGTCCAGGCTGCTTCATCCAACAATACCACCGAACCAAAGTATGAAATGCTGGTAAGCAGTATGACTTGTATTGCCCACAACTCACTTGTGTTCTACTCGTGCATATAACATCTACGCATAAACCTAGCTTTGATACCACTGTTGGGGAACGCAGTAATTTCAAAAAAATTCCTACGCACACGCAAGATCATGGTGATGCATAAAAACAAGAGGGGAGAGTGTCGTCCACGTACCCTCATAGACCATTAAGCGGAAGCGTTATGAATACATGAATGATATAGTCGTACATTTTCACGATCGACCGATCCTCAGTACTGAACGTATGGCACCTCCGCGTTCAGCACGCGTTCAGCACACGTTCAGCTCGATGACGTCCCGCGAACTCACGATCCAGTAGAGCTTGAGAGAGAGTTTCATCAGCACGATGGCGTGGTGACGATGTTGATGAAGCTACCATCGCAGGGCTTCGCCTAAGCACCGCTACGATATGACCGAGGTGGATTATGGTGGAGGGGGGCACCGCACACGGCTGGGAGAGATCAATGATCAACTTGTGTGTCTAGAGGTGCCCCCTACCCCCGTATATAAAGGACCTGAAGGAAATATGCCCGATAGGCAATAATAAAGTTATTATTTATTTCCTTATATCATGATAAATGTTTATTATTCATGCTAGAATTGTATTAACCGGAAACATAATACATGTGTGAATACATAGACAAACAGAGTGTCACTAGTATGCCTCTACTTGACTAGCTCATTGATCAAAGATGGTTATGTTTCCTAACCATAGACATGAGTTGTCATTTGATTAATGGGATCACATCATTAGGAGAATGATGTGATTGACTTGATCCATTCCGTTATCATAGCACTAGATCGTTTAGTTTGTTGCTATTGCTTTATTCATGACTTATACATGTTCCTATGACTATGAGATTATGCAAATCCCGTTTACCGGAGGAACACTTTGTGTGCTACCAAACGTCACAACATAACTGGGTGATTATAAAGGTGCTCTACAGGTGTCTCCGAAGGTACTTGTTGGTTGGCGTATTTCGAGATTAGGATTTGTCACTCAGATTGTCGGAGAGGTATCTCTGGGCCCTCTCGCTAATGCACATCACTTAAGCCTTGCAAGCATTGCAACTAATGAGTTAGTTGCATTATGATGTATTACGGAACGAGTAAACAGACTTGCTGGTAATGAGATTGAACTAGGTATTGAGATATCGACGATCGAATCTCGGGCAAGTAACATACCGATGACAAAGGGAACAACGTATGTTGTTATGCGGTCTGACCGATAAAGATCTTCGTAGAATATGTGGGAGCCAATATGAGCATCCAGGTTCCGCTATTGGTTATTGACCGGAGACGTGTCTCGGTCATGTCTACATTGTTCTCGAACCCGTAGGGTCCGCACGCTTAAGGTTTCGATGACAGTTATATTATGAGTTTATGAGTTTTGATGTACCGAAGGAGTTTGGAGTCCCGGATGAGATCGGGGACATGACGAGGAGTCTTGAAATGGTCGAGACGTAAAGATCGATATATTGGACGACTATATTCCGACATCGGAAAGGTTCTAGTGATTCGGGTATTTTTCGGAGTACCGGAGAGTTACGGGAATTCACCAGGGAGTATATGGGCCTTATTGGGTCATACGGGAATAGAGGAGAGGGGCCAAAAGGAAGGAGGCGCGCGCCCCCCTCTGGTCCGAATTGGACAAGGGGTGCAGCCCACTTTTCCTTGTTCCTCTCCCCCTCTTTCCTTCTCTCCTACTCCAACAAGGGAAGGAGGAGTCCTACTCCTGGTGGGAGTAGGACTCCCCCCTTGGCGCGCCCTCCTCCTAGGCCAGCCGCCTCCCTCCCTTGCTCCTTTATATACGGGGGCAGGGGGGCACCCCATAGTGACAACAATTGATCATTAATCTCTTAGCCGTGTGCGGTGCCCCCCTCCACCATAATCCTCGATAATATTGTAGCGGTGCTTAGGCAAAGCCCTGCGACGGTAGAACATCAAGATCGTCACCACGCCGTCGTGCTGACGGAACTCTTCCCCGACATTCTGCTGGATCAGAGTCCGGGGATCGTCATCGAGTTGAACGTGTGCTAGAACTCGGAGGTGCCGTAGTTTCGGTGCTTGATCGGTCGGGCCGTGAAGACGTACGACTACATCAACCGCGTTGTGCTAACGCTTCCGCTTTCGGTCTATGAGGGTACGTAGACAACAAACTCCTCTCTCGTTGCTATGCATCACCATGATCTTGCGTGTGCGTAGGAAAATTTTGAAATTACTACGTTCCCCAACAGTGGCATCCGAGCCAGGTTTTATGCGTAGATGTCATATGCACGAGTAGAACACAAGTGAGTTGTGGGCGATATAAGTCATACTGCTTACCAGCATGTCACACTTTGGTTCAGCGGTATTGTTGGATGAAGCGGCTCGGACCGACATTATGCGTACACTTACGCGAGACTGGTTTTACCGCCGTGCTATGCACACTTGTGACTAGCGGGTGTCAATTTCTCCAACTTTAGTTGAACCGAGTGTGGCTACGCCCGGTCCTTGCGAAGGTTAAAACAACACCAACTTGACAAACTATCGTTGTGGTTTTGATGCGTAGGTAAGAACGGTTCTTGCTAAGCCCGTAGTAGCCACGTAAAACTTGCAACAACAAAGTAGAGGACGTCTAACTTGTTTTTGCAGGGCATGTTGTGATGTGATATGGTCAAGACGTGATGAGATATAAGTTGTTGTATAAGATGATCATGTTTTTTTGAAGTTATCGGCAACTGGCAGAAGCCTTATGGTTGTCTCTTTATTGCATAAGATGCAAGTGCCAAATAATTGCTTTACTTTATCGCTATGCGATAGCAATAGTTGCAAGAGCAATAGTTGGTGAGACGACCATGCGAAGACACATTGATATAGATCAAGATGATGGAGATCATGGTGTCATGTCGGTGACAATGGAAATCATGACGATGTTTTGGAGATGGAGATCAAAGGCACAAGATGATGATGGCCATATCATGTCACATATTTTGATTGCATGTGATGTTTATCTTTTATGCATCTTATCTTGCTTTAATTGACGGTAGCATTATAAGATGATCTCTCACTAAATTTGAAGATAAAAGTGTTCTCCCTGAGTATGCACCGTTGCCAAAGTTCGTCGTGCCCAGACACCACGTGATGATCGGGTGTGATAAGCTCTGCGTCCATCTACAACGGGTGCAAGCCAGTTTTGCACACGCAGAATACTCAGGTTAAACTTGACGAGCCTAGCATATGCAGATATGGCCTCGGAACACTGAGACCGAAAGGTCGAGCGTGAATCATATAGTAGATATGATCAACATAGTGATGTTCACCATTGAAAACTACTCCATTTCACGTGATGATCGGTTATGGTTTAGTTAATTTGGATCACGTGATCACTTAGAAGATTAGAGGGATGTCTGTCTAAGTGGGAGTTCTTAAGTAATATGATTAATTGAACTTTAATTTATCATGAACTTAGTCCTGATAGTATTAGCATATCTATGTTGTAGATCAATAGCTCGCGATGTTGCTCCCAGTTTATTGTGTTCCTAGAGAAAAATTATGTTGAAAAATGTTAGTAGCAATGATGCGGATTAGATCCGTGATCTGAGGATTATCCTCATTGCTGCACAGAAGAATTATGTCTTTGATGCACCGCTAGGTGACAGACCTATTGCAGGAGTAGATGCAGACGTTATGAACGTTTGGCTAGCTCAATATGATGACTACTTGATAGTTTAGTGCACCATGCTTAACGGCTTAGAATCGGGACTTCAAAGACGTTTTGAATGTCATGGACCATATGAGATGTTCCAGGAGTTGAAGTTAATATTTCAAGCAAATAGCCGAGTTGAGAGATATGAAGTCTCCAACAAGTTCTATAGCTAAAAAGATGGAGGAGAATAGCTCAAGGAGTGAGCATGTGCTTAGATTGTCTGGGTACTACAATCGCTTGAATCAAGTGGGAATTAATCTTCCAAATAAGATAGTGATTGATAGAATTCTCTAGTCACCATCACCAAGTTAGTAGAACTTCATGATGAACTATGATATGCAAGGGATAACGGAAATGATTCCCAAGCTCTTCGTAATGCTAAAATCAACGAAGGTAGAAATCAAGAAAAATATCAAGTGTTGATGGTAGACAAGACCACTAGTTTCAAGAAAAGGGCAAAGGGAAGAAGGGGAACTTCAAGAAGAACGGCAAGCAAGTTGCTGCTCAAGTGAAGAAGCCCAAGTCTGGTCCTAAGCCTGAGACTAAGTGCTTCTACTGCAAAGGGACTGGTCACTGGAAGCGGAACTGCCCCAAGTATTTGGCGGATAAGAAGGATGGCAAAGTGAACAATGGTATATTTGATATACAGATTATTGATGTGTATTTTACTAGTGTTCGTAGCAACCCCTTGGTATTTGATACTGGTTCAGTTGCTAAGAGTAGTAACTCGAAATAGGAGCCCCTGGGTGTACAACTAATCTTAGCAACTAAACCGGTATCAAATACCCAGGGGCTACTATGAGCACTAGTAAGGTACACATCAATAACATGTATATCAAATATACCTTTGTTTACTTTGCCATCCTTCGTATCTGCCAATTATTTTGGCAGTTCTGCTTCCAGTGACCATTTCCTTTGCAGTAGAAGCACTCAGTTTCAGGCTTGGGTCTAGCTTTGGGATTCTTCATGGGAGCGGCAACTTGCTTGCCATTCCTTTTGAAGTCCCCTTTCTCTCCCTTGCCCTTCTTCTTGAAACTAGTGGTCTTATTAACCATCAACACTTGATGCACTTTCTTGATTTCTACCTCCACCTATTTGTGCATCGCGAAGATCTTGGAAATTGTTTTAGTCATTCCTTTCATATTATAGTTCATCACCACTAGGATGCTGCTAACGCGACACTACGACCAAAGACCCTTTGAAGAAACTGTGTGCGATGCGTTAATCGCAAACGGTGATGTAAAAACCATCAAAAAAAGATGCAAAAAGTTTGCGATGGCGGAGCCATCAAACATGGTTCTGATTTTAGTTGCTTGTGCGATGCAGGGCATACGGTTCAGTTCAATTAACTGTTTGCGATGAGGAAGAAGAACAGAAACGGGCAGCCAGATGAAGGCGTGTGTGATATACGGCATACGGTTCACTTGGATGAACTGTTTGTGATGAGGTGGAACATCATAAACGGGCAGCCAAATGAAGGTGTGTGTGATATACAGCATACAGTTCACTCGGATGAACTGTTTGTGATTAGGCAACACAAAAGAAACGGTGAGCCAGATCAAGGTGTGTGTGACATATGACATATAGTTCATTGCGATAAACTGTTTGTGTTGAGCCAAGAGAACAGAAACATTTCACATAAACAAGATATGTGTAATACGCGACAAACATCCAATTACATAGGTGGCTAGTACACACATGACATTTCCACACACCAAAGTAAACTATTACATGCATAATTAACTAGGATAAACGATCATCTGATCATCATCTACTTCTTGTTCTAGCTTGATGTTCCTTTTATGCTAAGTTTCCATTAATTGATGGCGTTTTATGAACACGCCACCGTTTCCCGCCATTTCCTCGCCTATTTCCCGCCACCCAGCGATATTGCGCATAAACTTAGGCGGCGTGCGGCGCACGAAGGAAACAAGCACAACCTGTAGCACATCCACATTTTCCAAGCATGCCAACCCACCAAAGCGCCGCCTCTGCCATCAACCTTGTCGACGAGGAAAACGAGAAGGCGCCATGGCCCGTCGAGGCCGAGATGCTCCCCGGCAACATGATGGACGATGCGGTGATGCGTGTCATCGCCAGGGTGGAGCAGACCCTTGGCGCATGGCACTTCAGCGCCGCAGATCAAGATAGGCATGTCAGTGCCGAGAGGCTACAGCTCACCACACAACATGATCGATGGCGTGCCGCAGAGCAAGATAGGTGCGTCCGCACCGATAGGCTGCGGCTCGCCGCATGGTGAGACCGTTGGAGCGCCGCAGAGCGAGAGGCGCGGCACGCCACACAGCAAGAGTGGATCCATCGGTGCTTGCCTTGTAATGCCCCGAGACCGATGTGCCAGGTGTCCTCTAGTTATTCGCTGTTGCTGTCTTGTCATTGCTTGCGTGTCATGCATTGCATATCATGTCATCATGTGCATTTCATTTGCATACGTGTTCGTCTCATGCATCCGAGCATTTTCCCCGTTGTCCGTTTTGCATTCCGACGCTCCGTTCTCCTCCGGTGATCATTTCTACCTTTCTTTCGTGTGTGGGGGTTAAACATTTCCGGATTGGACCGAGACTTGCCAAGAGGCCTTGGTTTACTACCGGTAGACCGCCTGTCAAGTTTCGTACCATTTGGACTTCGTTTGATACTCCAACGGTTAACCGAGGGACCGAAAAGGCCACGTGTGTGTTGCAGCCCAACACCCTTCCAAAGTGGCCCAAAACCCACCTAAACCCTCTCCATCATCTAGAGCGTTCGATCACGATCGCGTGGCCGAAAACTGCACCTCATTTGGACTCTCCTAGCTCCCTCTACCTATATATTTTCACCTCCCCCCCCCGAAAATTCGCGGATGAACCCTAGCGTCTTCCTCCTCGCGCCGCCGGACATGTCCGACCGCGCCGGACATGTCCAGCCTCCACGTCGCTCCGGCCAATCACAGCGTGCCAAATCATCCCGCCGCCGCCGCCAACCAACCGGAGCGCGCCACCTCACCTCCCGCCGCCCTCTCTCTCTCCTCCCGCGCGGCCGGGCCCGCGAAGCCCGCGGCCGGCCCGCCCGAGCCGCCTCGGGCCAGATCCGCGCCGCCGATCCCGCGCGCCTCCGCCGCCACTCGCCGTTCCCCGCCGCCACGCGCTTCTCCCGCCGGCGTCCGCGCCGCCGAGCCGGATCCCGCGCCACCCGTCCGTTGCTCGCCGGCGCTCCACTCCTCCTCCGCCGAGCCGGTGCGCTCCGGGCGCCGTGCCGCCGCCGCGCGTCGTCGCCGGTGCCCCTTCGCCGGTGCCGTTCCCGGTCATCCTCCGGCGACCCCGTCCTCTTCTCCGGCGAGGATCTCCGACGAGCCTCGGTTCGCGCGCCGCCCCGATCCGGATATGAGAGGTTGACTTTTTCTCCTCGAGATTTCACTAAGTCCTGAGATTTCAGATTCATGTGCCCATCTTCATCGCATCATAACTTTGCATCCATAGTTCCGATTCATGTATATAGCATATCAAAATGTTCCTCTCAGAGAGTACATCATTTCATCTCATTGCATCATTTTCATTTGAGTTCATCTTGATGCCCGAAATGCTGTTGGAAGAGTGCTACTTGTGATAATTGTCAGTTCTGCTGCTCCATTTAGATATTTGTCATTTTTGCCATGATTATTGTGTGCATGATATGCCCATGAGCCCTACATGTGTTTTGTTAAGGGTTTTGCCATCTTTCCAGAGGTGCAACCCATGTATTTTTTTGATGTGTATGGTGACTAGCACGAGCTTGCAAAGTGGTGCATTCGTTAATACTGATTTCAGGAACTTAGCATTTCCACCAAGTCCTTGACCTGTTTATCTCATATGACCATATGTTCATGTTGTTTCCTAGTGATCCGTACCTCTTTTGAGGATGATCAGTAAGGATGTTTTGTTAATATTGTAGTGCTCTATCCATCCATGTCTTTGTTTGCAATTATGGAGCACCCTAGCTTGAGTCAATCGAGCTCTACTTTTGCTACTTCGTGAATCCGGGCAGATTGTCTACTTGTTAGCGATTTTGCCGAGGATGTTGTAGTTGATCCGTGCATGCTATGTTATTGTTCTTGCCATGTCTATCTTGTATTTTGTGTATTCTTGATGGATGTATGCTTATCTTGTCATGACTTGCTCTGTAGTGAGTGCATCGAGCTCGTTAACATGCCTACTTGATATCTGTTTTCAGCATGCTCCAGTTTTCACTAAGTCTGAGAACTGATTATGTTTTTGCCATGTTCACATGCTTGCAAATGTATTTTCTGATCCCTTTTGGCTCAAGGTCACTAAGGGACTTTTGTTAAGCTCTTTGAGTAGCTCCATTCCATGCTTTACTTTGCCATGTTTAGGTCCTGTAGCATGTAGTTTTGTTGCTCCAAAGAGTGCTATCTGATCTGAAATTCCAGACAAGTGTTAATTTCACTAAGTCTGAAATCTGTTTACCAAATGCATTTTTGCCATGCTTGTTTGAACCTGTTAATGGATGAATTAGCCGTAGCTCAGTGTTCATCTTTTGTTGAGCTTCATGAGTGGATCCCTGCCATGTATTTTGTTGTCATGTTTGAGTGCTGTAGCATGTTCATCTTGTTGCATTTAGATGGCTACTTGCTGTATATCGTAGGCCGGTGCCATATTTGAATTGATTGCCATTTCCAAACCTTAACTCCGATTCCGGTGTTCTTTATAACGTTTTCAAGCGATTTCATCTTACCTTTCCAGTGGCACACTTGGATTTCCAAGTTGGGGCCAGGTTCTTGCATTCCTTGTCAAATCATGCATATGCATCGCATCCCGCATCCCGCATATCATACCATGTTCATGTGTTGGTTGTTTACTATGTTGTGTGCTTCTTTCCGGTGTTTGCTTCTTCGGGTTGGTTCCGGTAATGTTGCGTTGTGAGGACCCATTCGTCTACGTCCGTTTGTCTTCTTCATGGACTCGTTCTTCTTCCTTGCGGGATCTCAGGCAAGATGACCATACCCTCGAAATCACTTCTATCTTTGCTTGCTTAGTTGCTCGCTCTTTTGCTATGCCTATGCTGCGATACCTACCACTTGCTTATCATGCCTCCCATATTCTTGAACCAAGCCTCTAACCCACCTTGTCCTAGCAAACCGTTGATTGGCTATGTTATCGCTTTGCTCAGCCCCTCTTATAGCGTTGTTAGTTGCAGGTGAAGATTGAAGTTTGTTCCTTGTTGGAACATGGAGATGTTGTTCCTTGTTGGAACATGGAGATGTTGTTCCTTGTTGGAACATGTTTACTTGTTGGGATATCACAATATATCTTATTTAATTAATGCATCTATATACTGGTAAAGGGTGGAAGGCTCGGCCTTATGCCTGGTGTTTTGTTCCACTCTTGACGCCCTAGTTTCCGTCATATCGGTGTTATGTTCCCGGATTTTGCGTTCCTTATGCGGTTGGGCTATTATGGGAACCCCTTGACAGTTCGCCTTGAGTAAAACTCCTCCAGCAATGCCCAACATTGGTTTTACCATTTGCCACCTAGCCTTTTCTTTTCCCTTGGGAGTCGCGCTCTCGAGGGTCATCATTATTTTAACCCCCCCGGGCTAGTGCTCCTCTGAGTGTTGGTCCAAACTGTCAGCCGCCGGTGGCCACCTGGGGCAACTCTGGGCCGGCCTACCGGAAGTTTGGACAATCTGAGTGTGCCCTGAGAAAGAGATATGTGCAGCTCCTATCGGGATTTGTCGGCACATTCGGGCGGTGTTGCTGGTTTAGTTTTACCCTGTCGAAATGTCTTGTAGAACCGGGATACCGAGTCTGATCGGAATGTCTCGGGAGGAAGTCTATTCCTTCGTTGACCGTGAGAGCTTGTGATGGGCTAAGTTGGGACACCCCTGCAGGGATTTGAACTTTCAAAAGCCGTGCCCGCGGTTATGGGCAGATGGGAATTTGTTAACGTCCGGTTGTAGAAAACCTGAAATTGACCTTAATTAAAATGAATCAACAGCGTGTGTTACCGTGATGGTCTCTTTCCGGCGGAGTCCGGGAAGTGAACACGGTGTTGGAGTTATGCTTGACGTAGGTTGCTATAGGATCACTTCTTGATCATACTTTTATCGACCGTGCTTTGCCTTCTCTTCTCGCTCTCGTTTGCGTATGTTTAGCCACCATATATGCTAGTCACTTGCTGCAGCTCCACCTCATACCTTTACCTTACCCATAAGCTTAAATAGTCTTGATCGCGAGGGTGCGAGATTGCTGAGTCCCCGTGACTCACAGATACTTCCAAAACCAGTTTGCAGGTGCCGTTGAGTCCGTGCAGATGACGCAACCAAGCTCAAGGAGGAGCTTGTTGAAGATCTTGTCCTTTGTGTTGTTTCGTTCTAGTTGATCAGTAGTGGAGCCCAGTTGGGGTCGATCGGGGACCTTGTCGCATTTGGGGTTCTTCTTTTATTTTGGTTCCGTAGTCGGACCTTGATTGTATCTGGATAATGTAATGTTTTATTCATGTAATTGTGTGAAGTGGCGAGTGTAAGCCAACTATGTATCTTTTTCCCCTATTGTATTACATGGGTTGTGTGAAGATTACCTCCCTTGCGACATTGCTTTCAATGCGGTTATGCCTCTAAGTCGTGCTTCGACACGTGGGAGATATAGCCGCATCAAGGGTGTTACATGCCTGCTGTCGATAAGGCGTCGCAACTAGGTACACATCCCAGCTGTACTCTAATTCCTCGCCAGGAGTGGGCAGAGGCCCTCTGTGCTGTACTTGCACCAGAGGCCGGCCGTGCCATACTTGAACCGGACACCCGCCACGCCGTTCGCATGGGTCACGCCGTTCGCCTTGGACGCGTCCCGCTCGATGCCAATGCGCTGGTCGGTAGGATCGACCGCCTCCTTGGCCCAGTTGTCCACCTGGGTGCAGTAGAGGAACATGACCGTCACATCCTCGAGCTGGTGATCTCCGATGAAATAGACAACTTGGAGCTGGAGATCACACTCCCGATGTACCACGAGCGTGCCGACCACTTGGACGAATGCCTGCACGAGATCAAGAAGAGCCAAGAGCTACCGTAGGCAAGGGCTGTTGGTCATGGTCTCATGGACGTGTTTTATTTTGTTGAGTCGTTTTGACATGGATACCCATATATTCACAACAATCGTAATATTTCTCTGTTTATTGCTCTGTTTCAATGTGTGTACTATGTTTCCGTTCTTATATGTTCTGTTTCAATGTGTGTATATACGCTTTCCATTCTGTATATGTGGATGATAACAGCTAGATACAAATTAGTATATAAAAACAGATAGAAAATGGAATTCATAATATACATATTAATTATTCATTAGTTCATCACAGAATATATATAATATCATCACATATACGTGATGATACTTAACTACTAGGTACAATGCATAAAATTGAAAATGAACAATACTAAAACTAATAATCCCTCCTGGGGGCAGTATTCCGGCAGCCCCTCGCCAATAGCTCCCTGGTGCGCAGCATCTTCCCAGCGCGGAGGCAGTACTCTGCCCCCTCCGCCTCACAGCACTTGGCGTGCCGATTTGCCTCTTGCTGGCGGACGAGCGCGAACGATCTTGCCATTTCATTGGGTGCCCACCAGAGCTCCTCATCGGTGGCACACTAGAGCTTATCGGCGCACCTCCACGCAGTGATGAGGCACCTAGTGCCTTTGACCTTCCTCGCGAAGTACCCGTCTTCACACACCTCTTCCGCACGACGACGCGCCCGCCCCCAAAGGTCCACCGCCTCCTTTTTCCAAGCGGCATCACAGGCTTCACAGGCCGCCTGGTACCTGGCTTCCTCCTCCGCCATCTCCTTCTTGAATGCCACTTGCCTGGTTTTCTCAGCTGGCGGCAATGACTTCCACAGAAAAAGATTGTACTAGCCCCAAAACCAATCCAAAGTTGGGGGGCCTGGCGCAACCTCGTTGTGACACCCCCGATTTGACCGTACACTAATCATACACGCAAATGTGTATGATCAAGATCAAGGACTCACGGGAAGATATCACAACACAACTCTAGACACAAATTAAAATAATACAAGCTTTATATTACAAGCCAGGGGCCTCGAGGGCTCGAATACATAAGCTCGAAAACACAAGAGTCAGCGAAAGCAACAATATCTAAGTACAGACATGAGTTAAACATGTTTTCCTTAAGAAGGCTAGCACAAAAACAACATCGATCGAAAAGGCAAGGCCTCCTGCCTGGGAGCCTCCTAACTACTCTTGGTCGTCAGCAGTCTCCACGTAGTAGTAGGCACCCTCGGGGTAGTAGTAATCATCAGTGGTGTCGTCTGGCTCCTTGGAGCCGTCATCTGGTCACAACAATCGGGTATGGGGGGAAAAAGAGGTAGCAAAGCAACCGTGAGTACACATCCAAAGTACTCGCAAGACTTACATCAGATCTAAACTAAGTATGCATCTGTATCAAACAAATGGGTTGTGTAAGTGCATCTAGTGCCACCCCTAGTTGGTTTTGGAGTATTGACGACAAACCTAGTTGAGGGACTAATGTGTTTGTGAGAATTGCAGGATAACACAGGTAGAAGTCCCTTATTGATTCGGTTTTCCTACCAGAGATGACCCCTAAAAATGTATGAAGACATTGAAGTCAAAGGTGGTATATGAAGATATTCACATTGAAGACTATGATAAGAGAAGACACCACATGAAGCCTATGGAGCTCGAAGACTTAGATCTTTCGTAGTTCTCTTTCTTCTGTGTTGAGTCATAGGAACCACCGTACTGTTAAGTGGGGTCCAAGAGAACCAGTCAGAATGACTGAAGTGATGCTTAAACAAAACCTATGTCTTCGAGTGAAGACTTGGAGAGCGAATCTTGTCCAGAGTCGGGCAAGTCAGCTTTGCTTGAAGCCCAAGTAAAGTTTCCGTGTGAGTTTGAAATCTGATCGTTGGAACACGTGTCAGTTCCTTAGTGACCCAAGGTCATTTCGGACAAATCAGGTCGGGTTGCCAAGTGGCTATAAATAGCCCACCCCCTACAACCATAAACGGTTGGTGGCTCAGATTCAGAGTACGGCTTTTGTCGTTTGAGAGCAACCCACCTCGAAGCCTTTGAGAGAGAATTCCTTGCGAGGATAAAGCCCTAACCACCCAGAGCCAAAGAGAATTAGGCATCACTTAGGTCTTCTTGTCTGTGTGATCTGAAGACTTATTACACTTGAGGACTGTGCATCCTCCAGCCGGTTAGGAGTCGCGTTCTGAGCATCCAAGAGACATTGTGAATTGCCGGTGAACGAAGTCTGTGAAGGTTTGGGAGTCTACCTTGAAGACTTACCAGAGTGATTGGGCGAGGTCTGTGTGACCTTAGCTCAAGGGGAATACGGTGAGGACTGGGTGTCCTGAGCTGCGTGTTCAGGACTGTGTGTCCGGGACTGTGTGTCCTAAGGTTTAAATACCTAGATGCCCTAACCAGACGTACAGTTGTCACAGCAACTGGAACTGGTCCAACAAATCATTGTCTTCAGTGAGTCACTGGTTTCATCTCCCCTTCCTTTACTCATTGTTACTCCTTGTGAAGTCATTGTATGTTCGTACTATCTTTTGTCTTCACTGAGTGACCGCGTGTTCTGTGTGGCTTCACAATATCTTCCTACCTAATCCTTACTACATTGCTGCTATTAGTCATTGTGCTTTCACTCTATTGAATACTTGACTATGGCTTGCCTAGTGTAGTCTACCTTCCGCTGCAGGGTAATAGGTTTATTTCTATCGTTTGTCTTCATAACTTCCACGTTTTGAAGACTTTCATAAAAATCGCCTATTCACCCCCCCTCTAGTCGATATAACGCACTTTCAATTGGTATCAGAGCAAGGTGCTCCCTTGTTCTGTGTGATTCGGTTTAACCACCTGGAGTTTTAGCTATGTCGACTGCAGGGATAATTAAAGTCTCCGCTGCATGCCCCGTCTTCGATGGAACTGAATATCCCTACTGGAAGAATAAGATGCGCATGCATCTTGAAGCCATTGACGTCAACCTATGGTATGTCGTTAAGAACAGCGTTCCCAAGGCAGGAGAAGGTGTCACTGCTGCTGATGTCAAGAAGTTCGTTCAACTGGACTCTACTGCTAAGAATATCATCTGTGGTCATCTGACCAAAGGACAGTATGGCCGTGTGAGTGCTTTGGAAACATCTAAGCTGGTCTGGGACTGGCTCTCCAAGGTCAATGAAGGCGTCTCAACCCAGAGAGATGAGAGAATCAGTGTCCTTTGCAACCTCTTCAACCGCTTCAAGCGAAATGACAATGAGAATGTCCAGCTCACATTTGACCGACTCACAGACATCACAAATGAGCTTCAAGCCCTCGGCGCTACTGAGATCACCAAACATGAAGTCGTCAAGACACTACTGAGATCACTTGATAGTTCGTTTGACACCCTAGCCCTAATGATTCAAGAATGTCCTAATTTCAAGACACTCGATCCGTCTGACATACTTGAGAGGCTCAACACACATGAGTTTCAGCTTTCTGAGAAAAGAGATATCTACGGTCCAAACTATGGGCGAACTCGTGCCTTGAAGGCAAAAGCTGTCTCCTCATCTGAAGAAGAATCTGACAGCAGTTCGGATGATCCTAAAGACATTGGAAGGGAACTTTCTATGCTTGTGAAGAAGTTCCAGAAATTCACCAAGAAGAAAAGTTTCAGAAAGTCTTCCCGATCAAGCTCAAGGAATGATGAAGCTTCTGCTCACGACTACAAGAAGAAAACATGTCACAAGTGCAAGAAACCTGGCCACTTCATCTCTGAGTGTCTGCAGTGGGACAATGAGAACAAAAAGAAGAAGAAGAGCAAGGAATATGACTCTGACGACAAGAAGAAGAAGAAATACTCAAAGTCTTGTTCCAAGTCTTCCTCAAAGTCTTCATCACACAAGAAGAGCTCATCTGGCAAGGCACGTGCGTTTGTTGGCAAGGAAATGGATTCAGAGGAGGAATCCGCTTCTGAGGAGGCGGAGGTGGAGTCTGAGGAGGAGTCCGATTCAGGCGTCGCAAGTCTGGCTATAGCATACGTTGCCAAGTCCATCTTCAACACTGAAGACAATGACTTCATCACCAACACCGATGCAAATGAGAAGGACTACTCTGCTCCTACCTACTGCTTCATGGCACGTGGTGCCAAGGTAAACACACGCATTACCCACTATCAAACATCTAGTGACGATGACTCTGATTGTGGTTCAAGACCAAGCTACAAAACACTTGCTAAAATTGCAACTGAACAACAGAAAGCCATGGAACATATTCAAAAACTATTAGACAAAAGCGATGATCTGTTGGGTGCTGAAATGACTCGATTGAAGGAAATATGCCCTAGAGGCAATAATAAAGTTATTATTTATTTCCTTATATCATGATAAATGTTTATTATTTCATGCTAGAATTGTATTAACCGGAAACATAATACATGTGTGAATACATAGACAAACAGAGTGTCACTAGTATGCCTCTACTTGACTAGCTCGTTAATCACAGATGGTTATGTTTCCTAACAGACAATGAGTTGTTGTCATTTGATTAACGGGATCACATCATTAGGTGAATGATCTGATTGACATGACCCATTCCATTAGCTTAGCACCCGATCGTTTAGTATGTTGCTATTGCTTTCTTCATGACTTATACATGTTCCTATGACTATGAGATTATGCAACTCCCGTTTGCCGGAGGAACACTTTGTGTGCTACCAAACGTCACAACGTAACTGGGTGATTATAAAGGTGCTCTACAGGTGTCTCCAAAGGTCATGTTGGGTTGGCGTATTTCGAGATTAGGATTTGTCACTCCGATTGTCGGAGAGGTATCTCTGGGCCCTCTCGGTAATGCACATCACATAAAGCCTTGCAAGCATTGTAACTAATGAGTTAGTTGTGAGATGATGTATTACGGAACGAGTAAAGAGACTTGCCGGTAACGAGATTGAACTAGGTATTGAGATACCGACGATCGAATCTCGGGCAAGTAACATACCGATGACAAAGGGAACAACTGCTGGAAATATGCCCTAGAGGTAATAATAAATTAGTTATTATTATATTTCCTTGTTCATGATAATCGTTTATTATCCATGCTAGAATTGTATTGATAGGAAACTCAGATACATGTGTGGATACATAGACAACACCATGTCCCTAGTAAGCCTCTAGTTGACTAGCTCGTTGATCAATAGATGGTTACGGTTTCCTGACCATGGACATTGGATGTCATTGATAACGGGATCACATCATTAGGAGAATGATGTGATGGACAAAGACCCAATCCTAAGCCTAGCACAAGATCATGTAGTTCGTATGCTAAAGCTTTTCTAATGTCAAGTATCATTTCCTTAGACCATGAGATTGTGCAACTCCCGGATACCGTAGGAGTGCTTTGGGTGTGCCAAACATCACAACGTAACTGGGTGGCTATAAAGGTACACTACAGGTATCTCCAAAAGTGTCTGTTGGGTTGGCACAAATCGAGACTGGGATTTGTCACTCCGTGTAAACGGAGAGGTATCTCTGGTCCCACTCGGTAGGACATCATCATAATGTGCACAATGTGATCAAGGAGTTGATCACGGGATGATGTGTTACGGAACGAGTAAAGAGACTTGCCGGTAACGAGATTGAACAAGGTATCGGGATACCAACGATCGAATCTCGGGCAAGTCGTACCGATAGACAAAGGGAATTGCATACGGAATTGATTAAGTCCTTGACATCGTGGTTCATCCGATGAGATCATCGTGGAACATGTGGGAGCCAACATGGGTATCCAGATCCCGCTGTTGGTTATTGACCGGAGAACGTCTCGGTCATGTCTGCATGTCTCCCGAACCTGTAGGGTCTACACACTTAAGGTTCGGTGATGCTAGGGTTATAGAGATATTAGTATGCGGTAACCCGAAAGTTGTTCGGAGTCCCAGATGAAATCCCGGACATCACGAGGAGTTCCGGAATGGTCCGGAGGTAAAGATTTATATATGGGAAGTCTTGTTTGGTCGCCGGAAAAGTTTCGCGCATTATCGGTATTGTACCGAGAGTGCCGAAAGGGGTCCGGGGGTCCACCAAGGGGGTCCACCTGCCCCGGGGGGCCACATGGGCTGTAGGGGTGTGCGCCTTGGCCTATATGGGCCAAGGGCACCAGCCCCAAGAGGCCCTTGCGCCAAGAGATAAGGAAAGGAAGAGTCCTAAAAGGGGAAGGCACATCCTAGGTGCCTTGGGGAGGATGGACTCCTCCCTGGCCGCACCCTTCCTTGGAGGAAGGGCCAAGGCTGCGCCCCCCCTCTCCCTTGGCCTTATATATAGTGGGGGGAAGGGAGGGCAGCAACACCTAAGCCCTGGCGCCTCCCTCTCCCTCCCATGACACATCTCCCTCCTCCCGCAGCGCTTGGCGAAGCCCTGTTGGAATCCCGCTACTTCCACCACCACGCCGTCATGCTGCTGGATCTCCATCAACGTCTCCTCCCCCTTGCTGGATCAAGAAGGAGGAGACGTCGCTGCTCCGTACGTGTGTTGAACGCGGAGGTGCCATCCGTTCGGCACTAGGATCATCGGTGATTTGGATCACGACGAGTACGACTCCATCAACCCCGTTCTCTTGAACGCTTCCGCGCGCGATCTACAAGGGTATGTAGATCCACTCCTCCCTCGTTGCTAGATGACTCCATAGATTGATCTTGGTGACACGTAGGAAAATTTTGAATTATTGCTATGTTCCCCAACAACAACGTATGTTGTTATGCGGTCTGACCGATAAAGATCTTCGTAGAATATGTAGGAGCCAATATGAGCATCTAGGTTCTGCTATTGGTTATTGACCGGAGACATGTCTCGGTCATGTCTACATTGTTCTCGAACCGTAGGGTCCGCACGCTTAAGGTTTCGATGACAGTTATATTATGAGTTTATGAGTTTTGATGTACCGAAGGAGTTCGGAGTCCCGGATGAGATCGGGGACATGACGAGGAGTCTCGAAATGGTCGAGACGTAAAGATCAATATATTGGACGACTATATTCGGACATCGGAAAGGTTCCGAGTGATTCGGGTATTTTTCGGAGTACCGGAGAGTTACGGGAATTCGCCGGGGAGTATATGGGCCTTATTGGGCCATACGGGAATAGAGGAGAGAGGCCAAAAGGAAGGAGGCCTGCGCCCCCCCTCTGGTCCGATTTGGACAAGGGGCGCAGCCCCCTTTTCCTTTTTCCGCCCCCCCTCTTTCCCCTTCTCCTACTCCAACAAGGAAGGAAGGAGTCCTACTCCAAGTGGGAGTAGGACTCCCCTTGGCGCGCCCCCTTCTAGGCCGGCCGCCCCCTCCCCCTTGCTCCTTTATATACGGGGGCAGGGGGGCACCTCTAGACACACAAGTTGATCTTCGTGATCGTTCCTTAGCCATGTGCGGTGCCCCCCTCCACCATATTCCACCTCGGTCATATTGTAGCGGTGCTTAGGCGAAGCCCTGCGATGGTAGAACATCAAAATCGTCACCACGCCGTCGTGCTGATGGAACTCCTCCCCGACGCTTTGCTAGATCGGAGCCCGGGGATCGTCATCGAGCTGAACGTGTGCCAAGAACTCGGAGGTGCCAGAGTAACGGTGCTTGGATCGGTCGGATCGTGAAGACGTACGACTACATCAACCGCGTTGTCACAACGCTTCCGCTGTCGGTCTACAAGGGTACGTAGATCACACTCTCCCCCTCTCGTTGCTATGCATCACCATGATCTTGCGTGTGCATAGGAATTTTTTTGAAATTACTACGTTCCCCAACAGTGGCATCCGAGCCTAGGTTTTATGTGTTGATGTTATATGCACGAGTAGAACACAAGTGAGTTGTGGGCGATATAAGTCATACTTTGGTTCGGCGGTATTGTTGGACGAAGCGGCCCGGACCGACATTACGCGTACGCTTACGCGAGACCGGTTCTCCCGACGTGCTTTGCACAAAGGTGGCTACCGGGTGACAGTTTCTCCAACTTTAGTTGAACCGAGTGTGGCTATGCCCGGTCCTTGCGAAGGTTAAAACAACAACAACTTGACAAACTATCGTTGTGGTTTTGATGCGTAGGTAAGATTGGTTCTTGCTTAAGCCCGTAGCAGCCACGTAAAACTTGCAACAACAAAGTAGAGGACGTCTAACTTGTTTTTGCAGGGCATGTTGTGATGTGATATGGTCAAGACATGATGCTAAATTTTATTGTATGAGATGATCATGTTTTGTAACCGAGTTATCGGCAATTGGCAGGAGCCATATGGTTGTCGCTTTATTGTATGCAATGCAATCGCGCTGTAATGCTTTACTTTATCACTAAGCGGTAGCTATAGTCGTGGAAGCATAAGATTGGCGAGACAACAACGATGCTACGATGGAGATCAAGGTGTCGCGCCGATGACAATGGTGATCACGACGGTGCTTCGAAGATGGAGATCACAAGCACAAGATGATGATGACCATATCATATCACTTATATTGATTGCATGTGATGTTTATCTTTTATGCATCTTATCTTGCTTAGATTGACGGTAGCATTATAAGATGATCTCTCACTAATTATCAAGAAGTGTTCTCCCTGAGTATGCACCGTTGCGAAAGTTCTTCGTGCTGAGACACCACGTGATGATCGGGTGTGATAGGCTCTACGTTCAAATACAACGGGTGCAAAACAGTTGCACACGTGGAATACTCAGGTTATACTTGACGAGCCAAGCATATACAGATATGGCCTCGGAACACGGAGACCGAAAGGTCGAGCGTGAATCATATAGTAGATATGATCAACATAGTGATGTTCACCAATGAAACTACTCCATCTCACGTGATGATCGGACATGGTTTAGTTCATTTGGATCACGTAATCACTTAGAGGATTAGAGGGATGTCTATCTAAGTGGGAGTTCTTAAGTAATATGATTAATTGAACTTAAATTTATCATGAACTTAGTCCTGGTAGTATTTTGCAAATTATGTTGTAGATCAATAGCTCGCGTTGTTGCTTCCCAGTGTTTATTTTGATATGTTCCTAGAGAAAATTGTGTTGAAAGATGTTAGTAGCAATGATGCGGATTGGATCCGTGATCTGAGGTTTATCCTCATTGCTGCACAGAAGAATTATGTCCTTGATGCACCGCTAGGTGACGAACCTATTGCAGGAGCAGATACAGACGTTATGAACGTTTGGCTAGCTCAATATGATGACTACTTGATAGTTTAGTGCACCATGCTTAATGGCTTAGAATCGGGACTTCAAAGACGTTTTGAACGTCATGGAGCATATGAGATGTTCTAGGAGTTGAAGTTAATATTTCAAGCAAATACCCGAGTTGAGAGATATGAAGTCTCCAACAAGTTCTATAGCTAAAAGATGGAGGAGAATCGCTCAACTAGTGAGCATGTGCCCAGATTGTCTGAGTACTACAATCGCTTGAATCAAGTGGGAGTTAATCTTCCATATAAGATAGTGATTGACAGAATTCTCTAGTCACCATCACCAAGTTAGTAGAACTTCGTGATGAACTATGATATGCAAGGGATAACGGAAATGATTCCCAAGCTCTTCGTAATGCGGAAATTGACGAAGGTAGAAATCGAGAAAAACATCAAGTGTTGATGGTAGACAAGACCACTAGTTTCAAGAAAAGGGCAGAGGGAAGAAGGGGAACTTCAAGAAGAACAGCAAGCAAGTTGCTGCTCAAGTGAAGAAGCCCAAGTCTGGTCCTAAGCCTGAGACTAAGTGTTTCTACTGCAAAGGGACTGGTCACTGGAAGCGGAACTACCCCAATTGATTGGCAGATAAGAAGGATGGCAAAGTGAAACATACGTATATTTGATATACATGTTATTGATGTGTACTTTACTAGTGTTTATAGCAACCCCTCAGTATTTGATACTAGTTAGTTGCTAAGATTAGTAACTCGAAACGGGAGTTGCAGAATAAACAGAGACTAGTTAAGGGTGAAGTGACGATGTGTGTTGGAAGTGGTTCCAAGATTGATATGATCATCATCGCACACTCCCTATACTTTTCGGGATTAGTGTTGAACCTAAATAAGTGTTATTTGGTGTTTGCGTTAAGCATGAATATGATATTGATCATGTTTATTGTAATACGGTTATTCATTTAAGTAAGAGAATAAATTGTTGTTCTGTTTACATGAATAAAACCTTATATGGTTACACACCCAATGAAAATAGGTTGTTGGATCTCGATCGTAGTGATACACATAATCATAATATTGAAACCAAAAGATGCAAAGTTAATAATGATAGTGCAACTTATTTGTGGCACTGCGCGTTTAGGTCATATTGGTGTAAAGCGCATGAAGAAACTCCATGCTGATGGGATTTTGAATCACTTGATTATATCACTTGGTGCTTGCGAACCATGCCTTATGGGTGTGATGACTCCGTTAGGCGAACAGTATGATGATACGGTTGTAGTGCCTCTCATAGGACGGAAGGATATAACGCATGCGCGTGTTATGTTATAGCGAAGCGGTCATTGGGTCTGGTGCCAGTATGATAGTGTCAGTGAGTATTGTCATAGTGCTGCCATGTATGGGCGCTCAGCAACTGACGTTATGTAGTAGGGTAATTAGTAACCTTGATGGAGTAAGAGGATGCGCCGTAAATGCAGTATGCTGCGGAATTGTGGAGCTGGTGTGTAAGGCTCTATGCTAGCAGGATAAGGTATATCATGGCTATTGTCTAATGACTTTGGCTAGGCAGATACGGTGATGTAGCTTGGAGAGCCGAGAATAAATATGGGTGGTATGAGAGGAGAGAACGTGGGCGCCGTCGTCGTAGCTGTGATGAAGGACATAGCGCGAGAGGAAGTAGTGTCCTCGTAGTGGAATGAAACATTGAAAAGTTAACAGAATTTTAGAGTGACAGTGGAAAATCATCAATGACAAGAAAAATTAGGTTCTAAACGATCTGATCGCGTATAGGCAGCGGTTGCGCACGGTTGAGATATCGCGGTGTTTTTGGGTATAGAGGATGAGACGGTCTTAGTGGTGAGTGGAGGGCGGGGCTGTAGGTGGTGGGAGTCGACTGGATGGTGATGTGCTCGAGGGGAGTACAAGTAACTCAAATATTATGTGGAGTTAACGAGTGAGTTGGTCTTCAATTAAAACAATGTGGAATAGTTTCACAAACTCATGCCACATGGAACACCACAGCATAATGGTGTGTCTGAACGTCATAACCGTACTTTATTGGATATAGTGCAATCTATGATGTCTCTTACCGATCTACCACTATCGTTTTGGGGTTATGCATTAGAGACAGCTGCATTCATATTAAAAAAGGGCACCATCTAAATCCGTTGAGACGACACTATATGAACTGTGGTTTAGCAAGAAACCTAAGCTGTCGTTTCTTAAAGTTTGGGGTTGCAATGCTTATGTGAAAAAGTTTCATCTTGATAAGCTCAAACCCAAGTCGGAGAAGTGTATCTTCATAGGATACCCAAAAATAACTATTGGGTACACCTTCTATCACAGATCCGAAGGCAAGATATTTGTTGCTGAGAATGGATCCTTTCTAGAGAAGGAGTTTCTCTCGAAAGAAGTGAGTGGGAGGAAAGTAGAACTTGATGAGGTAACTGTACCGGCTCCCTATTGGAAAGTAGTTCATCACAGAAATCTGTTTCTGTGACTCCTACACCAATTAGTGAGGAAGCTAATGATGATGATCATGTAACTTCAGATCAAGTTACTACCGAACCCTCGTAGGTCAACCAGAGTGAGATCCGCACCAGAGTGGTACGGTAATCCTGTTCTGGAGGTCATGTTAATTGACCATGACGAACCTACGAACTATGAGGAAGCGATGATGAGCCCAGATTCCGCAAAATGGCTTGAGGCCATGAAATCTGAGATGGGATCCATGTATGAGAACAAAGTGTGGACTTTGGTTGACTTGCCCGATGATCGGCAAGCCATAGAAAATAAATGGATCTTCAAGAGGAAGACGGACGCTGATAGTACTGTTACTATCTACAAAGCTAGACTTGTCGAAAAAGGTTTTGACAAAGTTCAAGGTGTTGACTACGATGAGTTTCTCACTCGTATCTATGCTTAAGTCTGTCCGAATCATGTTAGCAATTGCCGCATTTTATGAAATCTGGCAAATGGATAAACAAAACTGCATTCCTTAATAGATTTATTAAAGAAGAGTTGTATATGATACAACCAGAAGGTTTTGTCAATCCTAAAGGTGCTAACAAAATATGCAAGCTCCAGCGATCCATCTATGGACTGGTGCAAGCATCTCGGAGTTGGAATATACGCTTTGATAAGTTGATCAAAGCATATAGTTTTATACAGACTTGCGGTGAAGCCTGTATTTACAAGAAAGTGAGTGGGAGCACTACAACATTTCTGATAAGTATATGTGAATGACATATTGTTGATCGGAGATAATGTAGAATTATTCTGCAAAGCATAAAGGAATGTTTGAAAGGAGTTTTTCAAAGAAAGACCTCGGTGAAGCTGCTTACATATTGAGCATCAAGATCTATAGAGATAGATCAAGACGCTTGATAAGTTTTTCAATGAGTACATACCTTGACAAGATTTTGAAGTAGTTCAAAATGGAACAGTCAAAGAAGGAGTTCTTGCCTGTGTTACAAGGTGTGAAGTTGAGTAAGACTCAAAACCCGACCACGGCAGAAGATAGAGAGAGAATGAAAGTCATTCCCTATGCCTCAGCCATAGGTTCTATAAAGCATGCCATGCTGTGTACCAGACCTATTGTATACCCTGCCCTGAGTTTGGCAAAGGAGTACAATAGTGATCTAGGAGTAGATCACTGGACATTGGTCAAAATTATCCTTAGTGGAATAAGGATATGTTTCTCGATTATGGAAGTGACAAAAGGTTCGTCGTAAAGGGTTAGATCGATGCAAATTTTGACACTGATCCAGATGACTCTAAATCTCAATCTGGATACATATTGAAAGTGGGAGAAATTAGCTAGAGTAGCTCTATGCAGAGCATTGTTGACATAGAAATTTGCAAAATACTTACGGATCCGAATGTGGCAGACCCGTTGACTAAACTTCTCTCACAAGCAAAACATGATCACACCTCAGTACTCTTTGGGTGTTAATCACATAGCAATGTGAACTAGATTATTGACTCTAGTAAACCCTTTGGGTGTTGGTCACATGTCGATGTGAACTATGGGTGTTAATCACATGGTGATGTGAACTATTGGTATTAGATCACATGGCGATGTGAACTAGATTATTGACTCTAGTGCAAGTGGGAGACTGAAGGAAATATGCCCTAGAGGCAATAATAAAGTTATTATTTATTTCCTTATATCATGATAAATGTTTATTATTCATGCTAGAATTGTATTAACCGGAAACATAATACATGTGTGAATACATAGACAAACATAGTGTCACTAGTATGCCTCTACTTGACTAGCTCGTTGATCAAAGATGGTTATGTTTCCTAACCATAGACATGAGTTGTTATTTGATTAACGGGATCACATCATTAGGTGAATGATGTGATTGACTTGACCCATTCCGTTAGCATAGCACTAGATCGTTTAGTTTGTTGCTATTGCTTTATTCATGACTTATACATGTTCCTATGACTATGAGATTATGCAACTCCCGTTTACCGGAGGAACACTTTGTGTGCTACCAAACGTCACAACGCAACTGGGTGATTATAAAGGTGCTCTACAGGTGTCTCCGAAGGTACTTGTTGGGTTGGCGTATTTCGAGATTATGATTTGTCACTCCGATTGTCGGAGAGGTATCTCTGGGCCCTCTCGGTAATGCACATCACTTAAGCCTTGCAAGCATTGCAACTAATGAGTTAGTTGTAGGATGATGTATTACGGAACGAGTAAAGAGACTTTCCGGTAACGAGATTGAACTAGGTATTGAGATACCGACGATCAAATCTCGGGCAAGTAACATACCGATGACAAAGGGAACAACGTATGTTGTTATGCGGTCTGACCGATAAAGATCTTTGTAGAATATGTGGGAGCCAATATGAGCATCCAGGTTCCGCTATTGGTTATTGACCGGAGACGTGTCTCGGTCATGTCTACATTGTTCTCGAACCCGTAGGGTCCGCACGCTTAAGGTTTCGATGACAGTTATATTATGAGTTTATGAGTTTTGATGTACTGAAGGAGTTCGGAGTCCCGGATGAGATCAGGGACATGATGAGGAGTCTCAAAATGGTCGAGACGTAAAGATCGATATATTGGACGACTATATTCCGACATCGGAAAGGTTTCGAGTGATTCGGGTATTTTTCGGAGTACCGGAGAGTTACGGGAATTCGCCGGGGAGTATATGGGCCTTATTGGGCCATACGGGAATAGAGGAGAGAGGCCAAAAGGAAGGAGACGCGCGCCCCCCTCTGGTCCGAATTGGACAAGGGGTGCAGCCCACTTTTCCTTGTTCCTCTCCCCCTCTTTCCTTCTCTCCTACTCCAACAAGGGCGCGCCCTCCTCCTAGGCCGACCGCCTCCCTCCCTTGCTCCTTTATATACGGGGGCAGGGGGCACCCCATAGTGACAACAATTGATCATTGATCTCTTAGCCGTGTGCGGTGCCCCCTCCACCATAATCCTCGATAATATTGTAGCGGTGCTTAGGCGAAGCCCTGCGACGGTAGAACATCAAGATCGTCACCACACCGTCGTGCTGACGGAACTCTTCCCCGACATTCTGCTGGATCGGAGTCCGGGGATCGTCATCGAGCTGAACGTGTGCTAGAACTCGGAGGTGCCGTAGTTTCGGTGCTTGATCGGTCGGGCCGTGAAGACGTACGACTACATCAACCGCGTTGTGCTAACGCTTCCGCTTTCGATCTACGAGGGTACGTAGACAACACTCTCCTCTCTCGTTGCTATGCATCACCATGACCTTGCATGTGCATAGGAAAATTTTGAAATTACTACGTTCCCCAACAGGAGCAAGGGGGGAGAGGCGGCCGGCCAAGGAGGGCGCGCCAAGGGTGGAGTCCTACTCCCACCGGGAGTAGGACTCCTCCTTTCCTAGTAGGAGTAGGAAAGGGGGAAGGAAAGGGAGAGGAGGAGAAGGAAAGAGGCTCCCGGCCCCCCTTGCCCTAAACCAATTCGGTTTGGGCCTTGGGGGGCGCGCCCCACACTCCTCTTGCTGCCCTCTATTTCCACTAAGGCCCATGTAGGCCCATTAAGCCCCCCCCGGGGGGGGGGGGTTCAGTAACCACCGGTACTCCAATATTTATCTGGTAATCCCCGGAACCATTCTGGTGTATGAATATAACCTTCCAATATATCAATCTTTATGTCTCGACCATTTCGAGACTCCTCGTCATGTCCGTGATCACATCCGGGATGCCGAACTACCTTCGGTACATCAAAACACAAAAACTCATAATACCGATCATCACAGAACTTTAAGCGTGCGGACCCTACGGGTTCGAGAACTATGTAGACATGACCGGGACACGTCTCCGGTCAATAACCAATAGAGGAACCTAGATGTTCATATTTGCTCCTACATATTCTACGAAAATCTTTATCGGTCAAAACGCATAACAACATACGTTGTTCCCTTTGTCATCGGTATGTTACTTGCCCGAGATTCGATCGTCGGTATCTCAATACCTAGTTCAATCTCGTTACCGGTAAGTTTCTTTTACTCGTTCCGTAATGCACTATCCCGCAACTAACTCATTAGTTGCATTGCTTGCAAGGCTTTAGTGATGTGCATTACCAAGAGGGCCCACAGATACCTCTCCGACAATCGGAGTGACAAATCCTAATCTCGATCTATGCCAACTCAACAAGTACCATCTGAGACACCTGTAGAGCACCTTTATAATCACCCAGTTACATTGTGATGTTTGGTAGCACACAAAGTGTTCCTCCTGTAATCGGGAGTTGCATAATCTCATAGTCATAGAACTTGTATAAGCCATGAAGAAAGCAATAGCAGTAAACTTAAACGATCAAGTGCTAAGCTAACGGAATGGGTCAAGTCAATCACATCATTCTCCTAATGATATGATCCCGTTAATCAAATGACAACTCATGTCTATGGCTACGAAACTCAACCATCTTTAATCAACGAGCTAGTCAAGTAGAGGAATACTAGTGACACAATGTTTGTCTATGTATTCACACATGTATTATGTTTCCGGTTAATACAATTCTAGCATGAATAATAAACATTTATCATGATATGAGGAAATAAATAATAACTTTATTATTGCCTCTAGGGCATATTTCCTTCGTCGTCAACACCAAATCTCTCCCCCTTTATGCAGCGGTGTAACACCCCTTCTCCCTATTGTAATCTCTACTTAAACATGGTTCTCAACTCTATATATTATTTCCCAATGATCTATGGTTATCCTATGATGTTTGAGTAGATCCGTTTTGTCCTGTGGGTTAATCGTGATCTTGGTTGGTACGATTGTATATTTTATTTATGGTGTTGTCCTATGGTGACCTCCGTGTCGCGCAAACGGAGAGGACCCCAATGTAGGGTGTTGCAATATGTTCATGGTTTGCTTATTGTCGATGTTGCGGGGGTGACAGCAGCCTAAAAGAGGATACGTGGGTTATGGCGTATGGGAGTAAAGAGGACTTGATACTTAACGCCATGGTTGGGTTTCACGACCTTAATGATCTTTAGTAGTTGCGGATGCTTGCTAGGGGTCCAATCATAAGTGCATATGATCCAAGTAGAGAAAGTATGTTAGCTCATGCCTCTCCCTCATGTAAAATTACAATAATGATTACCGATGCTTGTTATCGATTGGCTAGGGACAAATGACTTTCTTGTTGACAAAAGCTATCCACTTTTATTACCTTGCAATTTATTCGTAGTTTTATTCTCGCAAAGTACTCGTAGTTTTATTCTTGCAAAATAGTTTCATACTTGTTGTAGGTAAAGCAAACGTCAAGTGTGCGTAGAGTTGTATTGGTGGTTGATAGAACTCGAGGGCATATTTGTTCTACCTTTAGCTCCTTGTTGGGTTCGACATTCTTATTTATCGAAGAAGGCTACAAACGATCCCCTATACTTGTGGGTTATCAGCCACATACATCGGTATGTATTATTTCCATTAAGTCATTAGCTTGCTCCATTGTTCCGGAGAATGGAGTTTTAGTCATCTTACCCATGAGGCATGGTTCACAATTATCAAATGATTCATAATCAAGTGATTCCAAAAGTCCATCCGCATGGAGTTTCTTCATGCGCTTTACAGCAATATGACCTAAACGGCAATGCCACAAGTATGTTGCACCATCATTATCAAATTTGCATCTTTTGACATCAATATTATGAATATGTGTATCACTACGATTGAGATTCAATAAGAATTTACCATTCATCAAAGGTGCATGGCCATAAAAGATATTACTCATATAAATAGAACAACCATTATTCTCTAACTTAAATGAATAAGCGTCTCACATTAAACATGATCCAGATATAATGTTCATGCTCAACGCTGGCACGAAATAACAATTATTGAGGTCTAAAACTAATCCTGAAGGTAGATGCAGAGGTAGCGTGTCGACGGTGATCACATCGACCTTGGAACCATTCCCGATGCGCATCATCACCTCGTCCTTAGCCAATCTTCGTTTATTCCATAGCTCCTGTTTTGAGTTACTAATCTTAGCAACTAAACCGGTATCAAATACCCAGGGGCTACTATGAGCACTAGTAAGGTACACATCAATAACATGTATATCAAATATACCTTTGTTTACTTTGCCATCCTTCGTATCTGCCAATTATTTTGGCAGTTCTGCTTCCAGTGACCATTTCCTTTGCAATAGAAGCACTCAGTTTCAGGCTTGGGTCTAGCTTTGGGATTCTTCATGGGAGCGGCAACTTGCTTGCCATTCCTTTTGAAGTCCCCTTTCTCTCCCTTGCCCTTCTTCTTGAAACTAGTGGTCTTATTAACCATCAACACTTGATGCACTTTCTTGATTTCTACCTCCACCTATTTGTGCATCGCGAAGATCTTGGAAATTGTTTTAGTCATTCCTTTCATATTATAGTTCATCACCACTAGGATGCTGCTAACGCGACACTACGACCAAAGACCCTTTGAAGAAACTGTGTGCGATGCGTTAATCGCAAACGGTGATGTAAAAACCATCAAAAAAAGATGCAAAAAGTTTGCGATGGCGGAGCCATCAAACATGGTTCTGATTTTAGTTGCGTGTGCGATGCAGGGCATACGGTTCAGTTCAATTAACTGTTTGCGATGAGGAAGAAGAACAGAAACGGGCAGCCAGATGAAGGCGTGTGTGATATACGGCATACGGTTCACTTGGATGAACTGTTTGTGATGAGGTGGAACATCATAAACGGGCAGCCAAATGAAGGTGTGTGTGATATACAGCATACAGTTCACTCGGATGAACTGTTTGTGATTAGGCAACACAAAAGAAACGGTGAGCCAGATCAAGGTGTGTGTGACATATGACATACAGTTCATTGCGATAAACTGTTTGTGTTGAGCCAAGAGAACAGAAACATTTCACATAAACAAGATATGTGTAATACGCGACAAACATCCAATTACATAGGTGGCTAGTACACACATGACATTTCCACACACCAAAGTAAACTATTACATGCATAATTAACTAGGATAAACGATCATCTGATCATCATCTACTTCTTGTTCTAGCTTGATGTTCCTTTTATGCTAAGTTTCCATTAATTGATGGCGTTTTATGAACACGCCACCGTTTCCCGCCATTTCCTCGCCTATTTCCCGCCACCCAGCGATATTGCGCATAAACTTAGGCGGCATGCGGCGCACGAAGGAAACAAGCACAACCTGTAGCACATCCACATTTTCCAAGCATGCCAACCCACCAAAGCGCCGCCTCTGCCATCAACCTTGTCGACGAGGAAAACGAGAAGGCGCCATGGCCCGTCGAGGCCGAGATGCTCCCCGGCAACATGATGGACGATGCGGTGATGCGTGTCATCGCCAGGGTGGAGCAGACCCTTGGCGCATGGCACTTCAGCGCCGCAGATCAAGATAGGCATGTCAGTGCCGAGAGGCTACAGCTCACCACACAACATGATCGATGGCGCGCCGCAGAGCAAGATAGGTGCGGACTTCGTGATGAACTATGATATGCAAGGGATAACGGAAATGATTCCCAAGCTCTTCGTAATGCGGAAATTGACGAAGGTAGAAATCGAGAAAAACATCAAGTGTTGATGGTAGACAAGACCACTAGTTTCAAGAAAAGGGCAGAGGGAAGAAGGGGAACTTCAAGAAGAACAGCAACAAGTTGCTGCTCAAGTGAAGAAGCCCAAGTCTGGTCCTAAGCCTGAGACTAAGTGTTTCTACTGCAAAGGGACTGGTCACTGGAAGCGGAACTACCCCAATTGATTGGCAGATAAGAAGGATGGCAAAGTGAACATACGTATATTTGATATACATGTTATTGATGTGTACTTTACTAGTGTTTATAGCAACCCCTCAGTATTTGATACTAGTTCAGTTGCTAAGATTAGTAACTCGAAACGGGAGTTGCAGAATAAACAGAGACTAGTTATGGGTGAAGTGACGATGTGTGTTGGAAGTGGTTCCAAGATTGATATGATCATCATCGCACACTCCCTATACTTTCAGGATTAGTGTTGAACCTGAATAAGTGTTATTTGGTGTTTGCGTTAAGCATGAATATGATTTGATCATGTTTATTGTAATACGGTTATTCATTTAAGTAAGAGAATAAATTGTTGTTCTGTTTACATGAATAAAACCTTATATGGTTACACACCCAATGAAAATAGTTTGTTGGATCTCGATCGTAGTGATACACATAATCATAATATTGAAACCAAAAGATGCAAAGTTACTAATGATAGTGCAACTTATTTGTAGCACTGTCGTTTAGGTCATATTGGTGTAAAGCGCATGAAGAAACTCCATGCTGATGGGATTTTGGAATCACTTGATTATGAATCACTTGATGCTTGCGAACCATGCCTCATGGGCAAGATGACTAAGACTCCGTTCTCCGGAGCGAGCAACTGACTTATTGGAAATAATACATACTGATGTATGCAGTCCGATGAGTGTTAAGGCTCACGGCAAGTATCGCTATTTTCTGAACTTCATAGATGATTTGAGCAGATATGGGTATATCTACTTGATGAAACATAAGTCTGAAACATTTGAAAAGTTCAAAGAATTTCAGAGTGAAGTGGAAAATCATCATGACAAGAAAATAAAGTTTCTACGATCTGATCGCGGAGACAAATATTTGAGTTACGAGTTTGGTCTTCAATTAAAACAATGTGGAATAGTTTCACAAACTCATGCCACATGGAACACCACAGCATAATGGTGTGTCTGAACGTCATAACCATACTTTATTGGATATAGTGCAATCTATGATGTCTCTTACCGATCTACCACTATCGTTTTGGGGTTATGCATTAGAGACAGCTGCATTCATGTTAAAAGGGCACCATCTAAATCTGTTGAGACGACACCGTATGAACTGTGGTTTGGAAAGAAACCAAAGTTGTCGTTTCTTAAAGTTTGGGGTTGCAATGCTTATGTGAAAAAGTTTCATCCTGATAAGCTCAAACCCAAATCGGAAAAGTGTGTCTTCATAGGATACCCAAAAAGTTACTATTGGGTACACCTTCTATCACAGATCCAAAGGCAAGACATTCGTTGCTAAGAATGGATCCTTTCTAGAGAAGGAGGTTCTCTCGAAAGAAGTGAGTGGGAGGAAAGTAGAACTTGATAAGGTAATTGTACCTTCTCCCTTATTGGAAAGTAGTTCATCACAGAAATCTGTTCCTGTGACTATTACACCAATTAGTGAGGAAGCTAATGATGATGATCATGTAACTTCAGATCAAGTTACTACCGAATCTCGTAGGTAAACCAGAGTGAGATCCGCACCACAGTGGTACGGTAATCCTGTTCTGGAGGTCATGCTACTTGACCATGACGAACCTACGAACTATGAAGAAGCGATGGTGAGCCCAGATTCCGCAAAATGGCTTGAGGCCATGAAATCTGAGATGGGATCCATGTATGAGAACAAAGTATGGACTTTGGTTGACTTGCCCGATGATCGGCAAGCAATTGAGAATAAATGGATCTTCAAGAGGAAGATGGATGCTGATAGTACTGTTACTATCTACAAAGCTAGAATTGTCGCAAAAGGTTTTCGACAAGTTCAAGGTGTTGACTACGATGATTGTTTCTCACTCGTATCTATGCTTAAGTCTGTCCGAATCATGTTAGCAATTGCCGAATTTTATGAAATCTGGCAAATGGATAAACAAAACAGCATTCCTTAATAGATTTATTAAAGAAGAGTTGTATATGATACAACCAGAAGGTTTTGTCAATCCTAAAGGTGCTAACAAAATATGCAAGCTCCAGCGATCCATCTATGGACTGGTGCAAGCATCTCGGAGTTGGAATATACGCTTTGATAAGTTGACCAAAGCATATAGTTTTATACAGACTTGCGATGAAGCCTGTATTTACAAGAAAGTGAATGGGAGCACTACAACATTTCTGATAAGTATATGTGAATGACATATTGTTGATCGGAAATAATGTAGAATTATTCTGCAAAGCATAAATGAGTGTTTGAAAGGATTTTTCCAAAGAAAGACCTCGGTGAAGCTGCTTACATATTGAGCATCAAGATCTATAGAGATAGATCAAGACGCTTGATAAGTTTTTCAATGAGTACATACCTTGACAAGATTTTGAAGTAGTTCAAAATGGAACAGTCAAAGAAGGAGTTCTTGCCTGTGTTACAAGGTGTGAAGTTGAGTAAGACTCAAAACCCGACCACGGCAGAAGATAGAGAGAGAATGAAAGTCATTCCCTATGCCTCAGCCATAGGTTCTATAAAGCATGCCATGCTGTGTACCAGACCTATTGTATACCCTGCCCTGAGTTTGGCAAAGGAGTACAATAGTGATCTAGGAGTAGATCACTGGACATTGGTCAAAATTATCCTTAGTGGAATAAGGATATGTTTCTCGATTATGGAAGTGACAAAAGGTTCGTCGTAAAGGGTTAGATCGATGCAAATTTTGACACTGATCCAGATGACTCTAAATCTCAATCTGGATACATATTGAAAGTGGGAGAAATTAGCTAGAGTAGCTCTATGCAGAGCATTGTTGACATAGAAATTTGCAAAATACTTACGGATCCGAATGTGGCAGACCCGTTGACTAAACTTCTCTCACAAGCAAAACATGATCACACCTCAGTACTCTTTGGGTGTTAATCACATAGCAATGTGAACTAGATTATTGACTCTAGTAAACCCTTGATAAGAGTACATACCTCGGACAAGATTTTGAAGTAGTTCAAAATAGAACAGTCAAAGAAAGAGTTCTTGTCTGTGTTACAAGGTGTGAAATTGAGTAAGACTCAAAAAACCCGACCACGACAGAAGATAGAAAGAGAATGAAAGTCATTCCCTATGCCTTAGCCATAGGTTCTATAAAGTATGCCATGCTATGTACCAGATATATTGTATACCCTACACTGATTTTGGCAAGGTAGTACAATAGTGATCTAGGAGTAGATCACTGGACATCGATCAAAATTATCCTTAGTGGAATAAGGATATGTTTCTCGATTATGGAGGTGACAAAAAGGTTCGTCGTAAAGGGTTACGTCGATGCAAGTTTTGACACTAATCCAGATGACTCTAAGTCTCAATCTGGATACATATTGAAAGTGGGAGCAATTAGCTAGAGTAGCTGTGTGTAGAGCATTGTTGACATAGAAATTTGCAAAATACATACGGATCTGAATGTGGCAGACCCATTGACTGAACTTCTCTCACAAGCAAAACATGATCACACCTTAGTACTCTTTGGGTGTTAATCGCATAGCGATGTGAACTAGATTACTGAATCTTGTAAACCCTTTGGGTGTTGGTCACATGAAGATGTGAACTAATCACATAAAGATGTGAACTATTAGTGTTAAATCACATGGTGATGTGAACTAGATTATTGACTCTAGTGCAAGTGGGAGACTGAAGGAAATATGCCCTAGAGGCAATAATAAAGTTATTATTTATTTCCTTATATCATGATAAATGTTTATTATTCATGCTAGAATTGTATTAAGCTGAAACATAATACATGTGTGAATACATAGACAAACAGAGTGTCACTAGTATGCCTCTACTTGACTAGCTCGTTAATCAAAGATGGTTATGTTTCCTAACCATGGACAAAGAGTTGTTATTTGATTAACGGGACCACATCATTAGGTGAATGATCTGATTGATATGACCCATTCCATTAGCTTAGCACCCGATCGTTTAGTATGTTGCTATTGCTTTCTTCATGACTTATACATGTTCCTATGACTATGAGATTATGCAACTCCCATTTGCCGGAGGAACACTTTGTGCGCTACCAAACGTCACAACGTAACTGGGTGATTATAAAGGTGCTCTACAGGTGTCTCCAAAGGTACATGTTGGGTTGGCGTATTTCGAGATAAGGATTTGTCACTCCGATTGTCGGAGAGGTATCTCTGGGCCCTCTCGGTAATGCACATCACATAAAGCCTTGCAAGCATTGCAACTAATGAGTTAGTTGTGAGATGATGTATTACGGAACGAGTAAAGAGACTTGCCGGTAACGAGATTGAACTAGGTATTGAGATACCGACGATCGAATCTCGGGCAAGTAACATACCGATGACAAAGGGAACAACGTACGTTGTTATGCGGTCTGACCGATAAAGATCTTCTTAGAATATGTAGGAGCCAATATGAGCATCCAGGTTCCGCTATTGGTTATTGACCGGAGACATGTCTCGGTCATGTCTACATTGTTCTAGAACCATAGGGTCCGCACGATTAAGGTTTCGATGACAGTTATATTATGAGTTTATGAGTTTTGATGTACCAAAGGAGTTCGGAGTCCCGGATGAGATCGGGGACATGACGAGGAGTCTCGAAATGGTCGAGACGTAAAGATCAATATATTGGACGACTATATTCGGACATCGGAAAGGTTCCGAGTGATTCGGGTATTTTTCGGAGTACCGGAGAGTTACGGGAATTCGCCGGGGAGTATATGGGCCTTATTGGGCCATACGGGAATAGAGGAGAGAGGACAAAAGGAAGGAGGCCTGCGCCCCCCCCCTCTGGTCCGATTTGGACAAGGGGCGCAGCCCCCTTTTTCTTTTTCCTCTCCCCCTCTTTCCCCTTCTCCTACTCCAACAAGGAAGGATGGAGTCCTACTCCAAGTGGGAGTAGGACTCCCCTTGGCGCGCCCCCTTCTAGGCCGGCCGCCCCCTCCCCCTTGCTCCTTTATATACGGGGGCAGGGGGGCACCTCTAGACACACAAGTTGATCTTCGTGATCGTTCCTTAGTCATGTGCGGTGCCCCCCTCCATCATATTCCACCTCGGTCATATTGTAGCGGTGCTTAGGCGAAGCCCTGCGACGGTAGAACATCAAAATCGTCACCACGCCGTCGTGCTGACGGAACTCCTCCCCGACGCTTTGCTGGATCGGAGCCCGGGGATCGTCATCGAGCTGAACGTGTGCCAAGAACTCGGAGGTGCCAGAGTAACGGTGCTTGGATCGGTCGGATCGTGAAGACGTATGACTACATCAACCGCGTTGTCACAACGCTTCCGCTATTGGTCTACAAGGGTACGTAGATCACACTCTCCCCCTCTCGTTGCTATGCATCACCATGATCTTGCGTGTGCATAGGAATTTTTTTGAAATTACTACGTTCCCCAACATCGATCTGAGTCCTTAATTGAAGACATAAAAAATCTTCACATTAAGTATGAGGAACTTGAAAGTCATCATGAAACGCTCTCAACAACTCATGAAAAGCTCTCCTATGATTATCTTCAAAGGAAGCAAGATCTTGAAAAATTGAGAGCGGCTCATGAAGATCTTCAAAAGGAAAACGAGTCACTTCGCGCCGAACAGATCAGTTCCGCTCAGGAAGGATTTGAACCACCATGTCTTAAATGCATTGAGCGTGATAATGCTACTTCTGTTGCTGAATGTTCTACTGCTACTACTGTTGCAATATCTTCAACTGTTGATGTGGTAACTAACCCCTCTGCTGAGGATACCACTGCTATTGCTAATGAGAATGCTAGGTTGAAGACATTGCTTGACAGGGATGTACAAAAGTCTTAAAGGGCATCAGACACTATGTGATGTCCTCAAAAAGCAGATTCTGAACCAAAACCCGAGGAAAGAGGGTGTTGGGTTCGTAAGGAAAATGAATGTTGATGGCTCTTACTGGAAACCTGAGCAGTACCCCAAAACCACGTGGGTTGCTGCAAAGGAACCTTCAGCAGATCCATCCAATCTATCTGGCTTCACTTGTGCTAACCCCATTATCATTGATGAATCCTTTGATGCAAACTATAAACTGTTTAAGAATCAGAATGGTGAAGTGTTTGCCAGGTACATTGGTACTAACTGCAGGAATGGACCGCCTATGAAGAAGATCCGGGTTCCTAAAAGGTGTCTGGAGAATCTTCCTGTGAATGTCATCAGGACACCTCATGTGAAGAAGACAAACCTCAGACCAAAGGCTTCATACGGTCCAAAGGCTTCATACAGACAGAGGACTCACCTGAGTCGCACTAACGCAAATGTTTTGCAGGGAAACCATACTCAGGCCTATGAATATGAGAGCGGTTCATCAAACCGCCATGTTCATAAGACCAAGAACTATTCTGCTTATTCTTATGAGTACTATTGTCCGCCTGCAAGACTGTTTGCTAGGGCTCCAAAGCCAAAGTTCTCAGATGCTGCACTTAGACTTATTGCTTCTAAGCCACCCTTGAAGATGTGGGTGGCTAAGAAAGCTTAACTCTCTTTTGCAGGGAAAGGTCTCCAGCAGAAAACCAAAATCGTCTGACGCTATTGCTGGGGACCTTAAACATCTTGTAGGGCGCAAGATCAAATGCCCGAATGGTCTTACTATGTACTTCATTCCTGAATCGCTTGCTACTCTCCCTATTAGTCCTAATCTGGATCTAAGCTTTCATAACCCACTGGTTCGTCAAATGTTTTTGCTTCACAATTCTCTTCGTGAAGCCTATCCCCCTAACTGCACTGTAGGGTACGACACCAGCGTCTTCAAAATGGATTATTGATAGTGGGTGTACAAATCACATGACTGGCAAAAGAATCCTTCTTATGGACTCAACCTTACGTCCATCCGACAAGAGCCACATCACATTTGCTGACACTGGTAAAAGTAAGGTATTGGGTCTAGGTAGAGTTGCAATCTCAAGGGATCAACACATGGATAAAGTCATGCTTGTTGAATCCCTTGGCTTCAACTTAATGTCTGTCTCAATGCTTTGTGATTTAAACATGATCGTAATATTTGGAAAATATCGTTGCCTTGTTCTAATGGAATCTGACAAGTCTCTAGTATTTGAAGGGTATCAAAAAGATGATTTGTACGTGGTAGATTTCTCAGCAGGACCACAACTTGCCGTATGTCTTCTAGCAAAAGCTTCAGAATGCTGGCTCTGGCATCGGAGGCTTGGGCATGCTGGCATGAGGAACCTCCACACCCTGGCAAACAAGAAGCATGTCATAGGCATCGAGGGCGTCAAGTTCAAGAAAGATCACTTATGCGGTGCCTGTGAGGTAGGAAAGATGACGAGGGCCAAACATCCCTCGAAGACAATCATGACCACTACTCGACCCTTCGAACTGCTTCACATGGATCTTTTCGGTCCCACTCATTACTCAACTCTTACTACTACTGCTTGTCTCTATGGCTTTGTCATTGTTGATGATTATTCTAGATATACTTGGGTGCACATAATCCTTTACAAGACTGAAGTGCAGGATGTCTTCAGACGCTTCGCCAATCGAGCAATGAACAACTATGGCGCCAAGATAAAGCATATCAGAAGTGACAATGGCACTGAATTCAAGAACACTGGCCTTGATACATATCTTGATACCTTGGGCGTCACACATGAATTCTCAGCCCCGTACATGCCACAGCAGAATGGGGTCGTCGAACGCAAGAACAGAACACTCATTGAGATGACCAGAACGATGCTAGATGAATACAAGACTCCAAGAAAATTCTGGCCTGAAGCCATTGATACTGCATGCCATACAATCAATCGTGTTTATCTTCACAAGCTTCTGAACAAGACATCTTATGAGCTCCTTACTGGCAAGAAGCCAAATGTCAGTTACTTCAGAGTATTTGGCGCCAGGTGCTGGATCAAGGACCCACATCACACCTCAAAGTTTGCACCAAAAGCACATGAGGGTTTTATGCTTGGATATGGATAGGATTCTCACTCCTACAGAGTCTTCAATCTCTTTCATTACAAAGTGGTTGAAACAGTGGATGTGCGGTTCGATAAGACCAATGGTTCACAAAGAGAGCAACTGCCAAATGTGCTAGATGAAGTTCCATCCAGTGAATCAATCAAGCTAATGGAAACTGGAGAAATTATACCTTCTGAAGCTCATCCTGAAGAAGAACTTATCATCTCAGCACCTGATCAACATGAAGACAATGCTCAGCCTGAAGACATTCCTTCTAACAACGACAATGATCAGCAAGAGCAAAATCTTCGCCCTGTACATCCTCGCGTTGCCAATGAAGTGCAGATTGAAAGAATAATTGATAGCATCAATGCACCCGGTCCACTCACTCGTTCAAGGGCAACTCAGCTAGCAAATTTCTGTGGGCACTTCGCATTCGTCTCAATAACAGAACCCAAGAAAGTTGAAGAAGCCTTCATGGAACCTGAATGGATTCAAGCTATGCAAGAAGAGCTTCAACAGTTTGAGCTGAATAATGTATGGGAACTGGTCAAGCGTCCCGATCCTCGGAAGCACAACATAATAAGCACAAAATGGATATACCGCAACAAACAATATGAGCACGGTCAAGTTGTCAGAAACAAAGCTCGTCTCGTTGCTCAAGGATATACTCAAGTGGAAGGCATTGACTTCGATGAAACATTTGCTCCTGTGGCTAGACTTGAAGCCATACACATACTGCTGGCCTATGCAAATCATCACAACATACTTCTTTATCAAATGGATGTGAAGAGCGCCTTTCTCAATGGCAAGATTGAAGAAGAAGTGTATGTTGCACAACCACCTGGCTTTGAAGATCCAAAACATCCTGACATGGTATACAAGCTCAAGAAGACACTGTATGGCCTCAAACAAGCCCCTCGGGCCTGGTATGACACACTCAAATACTTCCTGAAGAGCAAAGGCTTCATACCTGGTTCCCTCGACCCCACTCTCTTCACGAAGACATATGATGGTGAACTATTTGTGTGCCAAATATATGTGGATGACATTATCTTCGGCTGCACCAATCAGAAGTACAGTGAAGAGTTTGGATATATGATGCAAGAGCAATATCAAATGTCTATGATGGGATAGCTGAAGTTCTTTCTCGGTCTTCAAATATGACAGCAACGCAACGACATCTTCATATCTCAAGAGAAGTATCTCAAAGATTGCCTGAAGAAGTTCGGTATGCAAGACTGCAAAGGCTTCACGACGCCAATGCTAGCCAAGCATCATCTGGGTCCTGACGACAATGGTAAAGAGTTCGATCAAAAGGTATACCGCTCCATGATTGGTTCTTTACTTTATCTATGTGCATCTAGGCCAGATATTATGCTTAGTGTTTGCATGTGTGCTCGATTCCAAGCGGCACCAAAGGAGTCGCATCACTTAGCTGTGAAGCGAATTCTTCGATATTTGGCTCACACCCCAACTCTAGGATTATGGTATCCAAAGGGCCCGGAGTTTGATCTGGTTGGATTCTCAGATGCTGATTATGCTGGTGACAAGGTGGATCGCAAGTCTACATCAGGCACATGTCATTTTCTGGGACGATCACTTGTATGTTGGTCTTTAAAGAAGCAGAACTGTGTATCTCTCTCCACTGCTGAATCTGAATACATTGCTGCTGGATCTTGCTGCGCTCAGCTTCTGTGGATGAAGCAAACGCTCAAGGACTATGGCATTCATCTGAAGCAAGTGCCACTCTACTGCGACAACGAAAGCGCCATCAAGATTGCCAACAACCCAGTTCAGCACTCGAAGACAAAGCACATTGAAATTCGTCATCACTTTCTCAGAGATCATGTTGTGAAGGAAGATATTGATATCATACACGTCAACACTGAAGAGCAATTGGCAGGTATCTTCACCAAGCCCTTGGATGAGAAGAGATTTTGCAAGTTACGGTGTGAGCTAAATATCCTGGAATCCTCAAATGTCCTGTGATCAGGCACACATCCTAACCCTTATGCATATTGATGACTTAGATGTGCAACACACGAAGTAAAGTATATCTTCAATCAATGAAGACATACATTCTAAGTGTGAATACATTAATGTGGAATTTGACTTCGGAGCGCCACGATAATTGTGCGCCGTGTCTGGGTCTAATACTTCCTATACGGTGGGTAACGCCACCACCAAATGTTCTATTTTGAAGTGTTTCACTCATGGCGTTACCTTGCTATGTCTTCACATTTGGTTTGGCTTCAATCTCAACATGTCTTCATGATTATCTTCACTATGTTGATTATATATATATATATACTAGTGTTCTGTCCTCTACAGCATTCACTTATAGCTATGTCTTCTTGTTGAATCTTTTGAACTAAGTGAATGTGATCGGACCCTAACCTCTCTATGCTATCTATCTCAAACTCTATCTCTCCAAATCATATGCATTCTATTGAAATTGTCGAATGTCTTCTCTATGTCCTTGTCAGCAGAAGATACAAAGACAAACCTTAAGTCCACTTTCAATGCTCATTCCTCCACATGAAACCTGGAGAAGTAGGAACGACCACCCGACAATCCAGGTGTGCGTGGGATGTGGAACAAACCCCAAAATTCTGCATGATGGCCACGTGTTCCTCAGATGCGAATCGCCAGGGGCACCTGTGTAATAACACAGTGCCGCCCCTGTACCTATAAATACACACTTCACGGCAGTCATTATCTCTTCTTCCACTCTCGCACGAACCCTAGCGCCACCGCTAGCCCTCGACGACGCCGGCGACGAAGCGCTTCGCTGCCGCAACCTATCCGACGCCGTCTTCACGCCGACCGCGGACATCGTCCTCTCCGTCGTTGCCGTAGGTGTCCTCCGTCGCCAAGTTAGGGCACGGAAGATCGAACTGCTCGGCCTCATCTTCCACTCCGTCTAGTAGTTCTTAGTGTGGTAAATAAAACTTCCTTTTTACGGCACCGTTGATCCTATGGCTTTGTCACTTTCTACCACAAGCAGTTTCTATTCACACAAGTTAGATCTCTCTCATATTGCATCTCATAACATGCCTAGTATATTCACTTATGCTTCACAAAGTAGTTAGATTCCTCACTTGTACTGATCTCTGGATTCGTACAAATCTGGAACCAACTCCTTATCTATGAGTGAATGTCTTCGCACGATGAGGTCAATGTCTTCTAAACTGATTTATATTCAAAATCTTCTGAGAATGCATATGACCTCTTCCCCTTCCCTCGCACCTTAATGCTGTCACAGGTACATGTCCGTGGGAGAATCCCTTGGTTCTCATAGTCTGCATTCATTTGCAGAATTCTTACAACATCATATAAATTCTCCCGAAGCAAGTTCTTGTTTGTCCAGCAAGCGAAAATCTTTGAAGCCTTTGAACGTGTTGAAGCCTTTCAGTTTAAAGTTCATGGCTTCAGAGAAATCAGCAAGGATGGGTGGCAGAAAGCGTCGTGGAGAAACATCTAGAGATCTGCCAGATGACCTCTTAGAACTGTACAAGACAGATCCTGAAGAGGATTACAATCAGCGCAAGATCCGAATCCAATGGATTCAAAGATATTGGGCAGAACAATGGTTCAAATACCGATTTGTAACCCAGGAATATGCTGAGAAAAATGTCATCAAGAGACCGTGGGGAGACATCCTATACAAGAATCTTCAACCCAGGTCCAGAGATGAAGCCATTGAACAAGGCTTCTATCCCTGCATGGTCCGTGGGCCACAGCCTGCTGATGCACACCCATCGTCACTACTATGGTGTCGTGACGACATTCTGTTTAAGCGCAACTTCCAGTTTGCCCAGAACTCAGCCAAGCAAAACAAGAAGACATTGGGACTAGACTTCAACCCTGGTCCCTCAGCTCCAAGGGCTGATGGCACACGAGATGCAGAACCCAATGTCGTCGGTCCTTTCTACAACCTTGAAGGCCTCATCACCCATATCTTGGTTCAAGGGACTGCAGTGAATGAGCCTGTAGCTGACGCTGAATCAGATGAAGCGCCTGCAGCGTCGAAGCCAAAGAAGTTGAAGAAGCCTAAAGCTTCAAAGCCTGCCCCTTCACCAAAAATCTCACGAGCGAAGCCACTGGCAACTGCACCTCCTGAAGACAGTGTGCAGTCTGAAGATTTATCACGCATCTCCAAGCCCCAGAAGGTCAAGATGCCTCTGCCACACACCGGCCAAGAGCTAACAGCTGCTGCCATTCTGCGCAATGATGCCATTGATCTGTCAAGTGATGAAGATCTAGCAGATGACGCTCTTGAGCAACTCATCAAGAGCAAAGAAGAAGCAGAAATCTTCAATGATCTGCCTCTCTTTGATGTAACAATCATTCACAACTTCATTGATGAATGGTTTGACACGCCAAACATCAGCTTCGACGATCTCCAACTACCCATTGGCCTCAGTGTCGCCTTCCATGGCGCCATTGCTTCAGAGTTAGCTATCGCCCAGCGCATTGTTGAACTGAAGCAGAAGATTGACCTTGAGAAATCTCAGTTCAAGAAGCATATGGCCAAGCTCAGCGTGCAAGACATGAAGAATTTCAAGATTATGCTGCACGAGCTCAAGGAAGCCTTTCTAAAGAAACGTGCAGAAGCTCAGGGTTCTCGTGAGCGCAAGAAGGTCCTGGCTGATAGGTGTGTGCAAGCCTACAATGAGGCTGAGAAGCGCAAGGACCTTGGGCGTCCTGGCATCGACCCCAGGATGGCTGCCAAGAAGCAGAAGACGCCCGCTATGGCTGAACCTGAAGCACCACGGCAGGAGGCAGATCCCCTTGTCTTCCCAACTCGCATGACTGGCCCGAAGCCAAAGGCCAGGTCAACCGCTTCAGAACTGAAGAAGACCAGGACTGCTGAGGCTGAAGCAAGGAAGAGAAAACATCCTGAAGCCTCTGCTATTGCCCCCGCCAAGAAGAAAAGAAAGACCAAGAAGGAACGGGCTGCTCCCATAGAGCCCTTGATTGTTGAACCCATTTCCATGGTTCACCCTGACGCCGATCCACAAGAACGTCAACTGATTGTCCATGAGCCTGCTTTCACAGAGGCTCATGAAGCTGAAGACTTTCCAGCAGCTGATCCCATCACTGCTGAAGACATTGGTCATCATGACCATGTTGAAGATGATGCAGCCCTTCCTCAGCTAGAACACCAACAGGTATCATCGCCTGTGCTAACACACAACGAACTCATCAGCATTGGCCGTCCACTGACGCCAATTGCACAGGATGCTTCATGGGCGGATCGCCCACAAGAGAATGAAGATCTTGAGGCCCAGCCAACAGCAACTCCACAGGCGTCACCCGCATTGTGCAGGCTTTGCAAAGGTCCAAGGCCTCAAGTCTCTGCTGAAGACAATCCGGCTGCATCAGCCATGGAAGAAGAAGTCCCACAAGTTGCCACTCCCCTATCCCACCAAGAAGCAGTTCTCGAGGAGAACGTGATCGTGACCGATCCTCCTGCTCGTCAAGTGGAGGTTGAACATCTTGAGGCTGCCACCACCAACACCACTGAAGCCACTGACGCTGTCATGGCTGAAGCTAATGTGGAGCCCTCACCAACAAAAGCACCAGAAGTCAGCGAAGCCACTGATCCCGCCACTTCTGTTTCTGAGTCTGATGCCGGTCCCCAGTTCGACTATCATGTTGAGCACAGGCCTTAGGTACAAAAGCCAATCCCAAGATTGCCAAGGTTCCCAGGTCCTGCATCAGCACCTGGCTCCTTCAATATCAATGGCTTCAGAGCATACAACACATTCTTCAATAGCTCCAGGAACCCCTACTCCAGGGAAAGAATATCATCTGATCAATTCTGGAGTTATCCGCAGCGAAGCTATTACTCATGCGTTCTTTACAACCAAGGTTGCATCTTCCCACACAAGCACCTTGACATTGAAGCAATAGCTGGTCTGCCCTATCTGGAAGAAGCTCTGGATTGCTTCAAAGAGGTTGGACTGCTGCCGTTCGTCACTGACGAAGAGCATTGGAATGAAGAGTTGCTGCTCCAATTCTATGCCACACTTCACATCCGCGGGTATAGCAGAGATCCGAAGACTTGGGTCCTGGAGTGGATGACAGGAAACGTTCATCACGAAGCCAAAGCCTTTGACATCATTGAGCTCACTGGTTTGCCCACTCCTGGCGATCTCTACGAGCATGGCTGTCAGCTTCATAGTGAAGCTATTGAGAGCATCTTTCAGAAGACTGAACCTAATATGAGTCAGATGCTCAGTATGATGAAGCCATTGCCCCAAGATGCAGCTTATCCCACGGAGTTCTTCGTTGAAGACCTTGAGTATATGCCAAGAACCATTTATCACATCATAAGGCGAACTCTCTGGCCAATCAAAGGACATTCTCCCCATGCTAAGCTGGAAGGTGCAATGAAGACTTTGGTCTTCTACATTCTTCATGGAAAATGCTTCAATACACAGGATTTCTTCATTCGCCAACTTGCTGCATCTGGCTCTGATCTGTTTGGTTTGAAGTTCTACGCCCCTTGGGTGATGCGGCTGATCAAACTTCACTCCGCTATCTCATCTCAGCCCTCGGCCCGCAACCATCGGATCTGTTTGCCTGATGTGGATATGTCTATTGAAGCCATCTATCCTGAGCCTGCCAAGGAACCTCTCAGTCTTCAGAATGCAGAGCATCAAAGTTTCACTCAGAACGTTGAAGGCGTGGAAGCCGTAACTCGTGTGTATCCTTTGGCTGGCAGTACACGTGCACCGCATCCTGCTCTCACTGAAGCCACTGACAGTACAACTGCTCCACAACCCAAGAAGCGCACTCGTGTTCTCAACGACCGAGAGCTTCTTGTGGCTCTTCATCAGAAACAGGATAGGCATCATGACTGGCTGAAGCGTCAGATGCAAAGCCTCTTGGTGGATGTTAATCGCATTCGCAATCTTGCCACCAAGAATGCTTTTGTTGCCCATGAAACCTCTCGCCGCACATGGAAAGGGCTAACGCTGATGTGTTCTGAAGATGATCTTCAAGAGGATGGCTTCACTGAGCGATTCAAGTTTGACTCCACACCTCCTCGAAGGGCAATGCTGCGACGAACTCCATCCCTTGAAGACTCTGAGTTCTCTTCCTCTGCTGCAACTGTGAATGCCAGAGTGATCGAGGATGAAGACGATGCTACTTCACCGCCACCTCCTTCAACACGCTTCGACTCTGCTCCAAGCTCTTCAGCACCGCCAAACACCACCAACGACCCTGCTGCTTCACCTACTCCTCATGGGAACGAGTAGATGCTCTATGTCTTCAAACCTTTTTGGTCCTTACTAACAAAAGGGGGAGAAGCATATGAGGTTGATAGTCTTCAAGCGGGTCCATATGAGCGGGTGCTTTATATTTTTCTTCATGCTTACAACTCTCGTTTTGCTACATTTGGTTCTTTGAGTTGTAACACTTAAACTCGATGGTCGTCTGCTACTTATTTGCCACCTTGTGTTGCGATAATAAATTCCGCATGTGCGACGATAAATTCCGCACTTAGATCATTCTGCAGACGTCCATTTTCCATTATGCATGTCATTATCTTCATATACTTTCACATGCATAGTGGATTGTCATCATAAGTTGAAGTGGATCTCCACAAGTACAACCTGCCATGTGCATTTGCATTCCAAAAGCAAATTACTTATATGCACATCTTCAGGGGGAGCCCTTGCAACTTATGAAGACAATTCCTTATCCTTTACAATTTCACAGATTATATTCCCCGTTGAAAACTTCAACTAGTTTGTCATCAATCACCAAAAAGGGGGAGATTGTAAGTGCATCTAGTGCCACCCCTAGTTGGTTTTGGAGTATTGACGACAAACCTAGTTGAGGGACTAATGTGTTTGTGAGAATTGCAGGATAACACAGGTAGAAGTCCCTCATTGATTCGGTTTTCCTACCAGAGATGACCCCTAAAAATGTATGAAGACATTGAAGTCAAAGGTGGTATATGAAGATATTCACATTGAAGACAATGACAAGAGAAGACACCACATGAAGCCCTATGGTGCTCGAAGACTTAGATCTTTCGTAGTTCTCTTTCTTCTGTGTTGAGTCATAGGAACCACCGTACTGTTAAGTGGGGTCCAAGAGAACCAGTCAGAATGACTGAAGTGATGCTTAAACAAAACCTATGTCTTCGAGTGAAGACTTTGAGAGTGAATCTTGTCCAGAGTCGGGCAAGTCAGCTTTGCTTGAAGCCCAAGTAAAGTTGCCATGTGAGTTTGAAATCTGACCGTTGGAACACGTGTCAGTTCCTTAGTGACCCAGGGTCATTTCGGACAAATCAGGTCGGGTTGCCAAGTGGCTATAAATAGCCCATCCCCTACAACCATAAACGGTTGGCTGCTCAGATTCAGAGTACGGCTTTTGTCGTTTGAGAGCAACCCACCTCGAAGCCTTTGAGAGAGAATTCCTTGCGAGGATAAAGCCCTAACCACCCAGAGCCAAAGAGAATTAGGCATCACTTAAGTCTTCTTGTCTGTGTGATCTGAAGACTTATTACACTTGAGGACTGTGCATCCTCCAGCCAGTTAGGCGTCGCGTTCTGAGCATCCAAGAGACATTGTGGATTGCCGGTGAACGAAGTCTGTGAAGGTTTGGGAGTCTACCTTGAAGAATTACCAGAGTGATTGGGCGAGGTCTGTGTGACCTTAGCTCAAGGGGAATACGGTGAGGACTGGGTGTCCTGAGCTGCGTGTTCAGGACTGGGTGTCCGGGACTGTGTGTCCTAAGGTTTAAATACCTAGCCGCCCTAACCAGACGTACAGTTGTCATAGCAACTGGAACTGGTCCAACAAATCATTGTCTTCAGCGAGTCACTGGTTTCATCTCCCCTTCCCTTTACTCACTGTTACTCCTTGTGAAGTCATTGTATGTTCGTACTATCTTTTGTCTTCACTGAGTGACTGCGTGTTCTGTGTGGCTTCACAATATCTTCCTACCTAATCCTTACTACATTGCTGCTATTAGTCATTGTGCTTTCACTCTATTGAATACTTTACTATGGCTTGCCTAGTGTAGTCTACCTTCCGCTGCAGGGTAATAGGTTTATTTCTATCGTTTGTCTTCATAACTTCCACGTTTTGAAGACTTTCATAAAAATCGCCTATTCACCCCCCCTCTAGTCGACATAACGCACTTTCAGGTTGTATCTGTGGACTAAACTGCAGAATGCCAGAAGAGAAGGGCAAAGCGTAGCCTATCGAAGACTAGCATCTTCAAGCATCTTGTAGCATATAGAAGAGTATAGATCAACATAATGTAAAGTAGTAGTAGTGTTATTAACCTCGGCCAGAGATCCTTTCTCGACTCCCTGCGAGAAAGCAATCCCAGAGCCATACTATCCATTTCTCATTCACAATTCATTTCTCATCACAAGCATCCAGTTCTAGTTGTATCGATCGGGATATAACTCCAAGTGTCCGTTACCGTAGGACAGGCTATCGATAGATGTTTTCTTCCCTGCAGGGGTGCACCAACTTACCCATCACGCTCGATTAACTCCGGTCAGACACACTTTCCTGGGTCATGCCCGACCTCGGCCAAACAATACGCCGCGACCCGACCTAGGCTTAATAGAGAAGCCAGCACACCGGACTAAACCTATGCCCCCAGGGGTCATGGGCCATCACCCCGGGAACTCCTGCACGTTGCGTGGGCAGCCGGTGAGCAGACCTAGCTACCTCCTTCAACAAGGGAGGAGCTTACGCAGTCCAACCCGGCATGCGCCGCTCAGTCGCTGATGTCTATTAAACTTCGGCTGATGTATACGGCGCAAAACGCCCATACAATGCCCACGTGATGGTTAGTGCTATCAAGCTAGAGGCCCCTCGGATCAAATATCCAAACCGTAGTGGATTAGGAGCACGCGGTAATGAGCAGAGACTCACGATCGATGTGACCCCGTCGCCCCGTCTCGAGTACTTCAGGCAAGGGCTAAGAATGCCCGGCCACGCCTCGTAAGTATCTCGCAGGCACCTTCCAGGTCAACCCGACTCCACATCACTCGCTATTAAGCTCGCGCGGGTACCCCTCAGGGCCGACCCGTCTTTAGTAACATGGCTCGGTGCAAAGTCATAGTAACCATAGTAACTTTGTGTCTAACACCAAGGGGAAAACCCCGAGGAATCACCCCCGGTGAATTCCACTCAATGTTATCATCAAGGTGAACGTAAGAGGATTCACCCTCGAGGTTCACACTTGAGGGGTTGCACGACAGAGCCATAACGAAAGTGGTTAAGGAGGAAATCACACTCGATGTCCTCGACCGTATAGGTACACTACAGAGATCTCGTCAGGAGTGATGTAAGAGGTTCCACCCTTGGCACTTGATGGTAACTCTGTAGAGTCATACAACTAGGGGGGGTTATGTGCGGTGTCGAGGCCTGGACGTCGATCATGTTGATCGAGTCATTGAACATAAAGCGAGGCAACTGGAACAAGGTGAGGGTCACTAATGGATCAGTAACCAACCTATACTAAGTAGTTTAGGACAAGCAGGTAAGGTAGCAATAAGCAGGTAAAAAAGGCTATGCATCAGAGTAGGATCATACTGAAAACAATAGCAGTTCTAATGCAAGCATGAGAGGGAAAGAAATGGGCGATATCGAAATGCTCAAGGGGGGTTTGCTTGCCTGGAAGCTCTGCTGAAAAGGAAGAAGTGTCGTCGTCGACGTAGTCGATCACAAGGGCGGCATCGGACTCGGGGTCTACCGGAGAGAAGAGGGGGAAGAAACAGTAAATACAGAGCAAACAGATGCATCACTAAGCATTACATGATGACAGCCAGAGCTAGGGTTGTCCTAACATAGTACTACACATTACAGACGGAGGGGATAAACATCCGAGGATGAATTCCCGGCGATAGACAAATTCTGGACAAAGGAAAAGAGGGGGGAAGTTCCATGTTCAGCATGCTAGGGGCATTTGACAGGTGAATGGACCGCGCATTCGGATTCGTCTCGTCGTTCTGAGAAACTTTCATATATAAAACTTTTTCATCGGAGTTACGATTTATTTTCTATGATTTTCTAAAGATTTAAACAATATTATGGAATTATTAAATTAACAGAAAAGAGAATATGATGTCAGCATGACATCACTGTGACGTCAGCAGTCAACAGGACGGCTGACTAGGTCTAACTGACCAGTGGGTCCCACATGTCATACACAGAGGGCTAACAGTGGGTTATTTTAATTGAACAGCGTTAATTAGTAGTAGGGCCCCACATGTCAGTGACTGATTAGGTTAACTAATTAGTTTTAATTATAAAAATGTTTTAATTAGTTTAATTACGCAGTGGGGCCTACATGTCAGTGACACTGTGTGCCTAGTCAGCAAAGTTAACCATGGTCAACATGGTCAACTAGGGCCATGGGGCCCATGGGCAGTGACCCAGAGGCGGGCCCCAGGTGCGCCACGTCGACGGTGCCGGGGTTTCGCGGCCGGCAACCAAAATAGCGGCGGGGCTCGCCGGACTTCGCCGGAATCGCGCCATAGGGGGTCTTTTGGCGCGGGACTTGGCGCGTTCGAACGAGGAGAGCTCGTCGCATCGCGTGGTGAGGCTGGCCGGAGCTAGAGCTGCTGGAAACGGCGCCGACGACGAGTGGACGCGGTGGTGCCATTCAGGAGCGCGTTGGGAAAAGCCTACGAGCGGTTAAAATGAGCGCTGTGACGCGCGTTCGAACGAGGGGAGCCGCACGCATCCAACGCCGGCGGGCCCGCTCTAGGATGGCCTAGAGCCACGGCAACGCTGACCGGAGCAGTGCCGGAGTTCGGACGTCGATGGATTCGAGCGTCCAGGGCACGCCAAGGGTGGCGGAGAGGCGCGTTGAGCAGCTAGGAGCTCCAGGAGCTCGGTGGTGGCGTTAGCGTGGCGCGAGGGGCATCAGGTCGACGACAATGTGCTCCACGGTAGAGCTCGGCTCGGCCATGGCGGGTCCAGCCGCTTTGGGCGCGTACGGGAGCAAAAGAGAGAGGGGAGGAGCGTAGCTCACAGTGAGCCTGCAGATGTGCATCGGTGGGCTCGGGGAAGGCGCGAGGTGGCCGAATTCGATGCTGGCGTTTGTCGGAGCGGAGGAGGAAGAAGAGGTCGCCGCGCTCATTGTGGGGGCTCCTGGCTTGGTCCGGCGGTCGAGGGAGATGCCGCGGGGCACCACGGCGCTCGGGGACTCGTCGGAGAGGGACGAGGATAGTGGTGGCCGTGGTGACGGTGGAGGACGGCGACGGGTGCGCTCGGGCAGTGGGGAGAAAAGGTGAGAGCGAGCGAGGGAGAGAGGGGTGTGGAAGAGTGGGAAGGCAGGGAAAAGTGGGGTGGTGCAAGTGGAGGCGGGGATTGAGGAGGCGAGGAGGCGCAGGCCTTATTCCCTCGCTCGGGCGTCGCCGGCGAGGTGGATCCGGCGGGGACGGCGCCTGTAGTGACTCGGGTCGTGGAACAGTGAGAGGGGGAGACAACCGGGGAGGGGGGGATGTGCTGGCTAGCTGGAGTGGGCCGGCCCAGGTGGGTGTAGTCCAGGGAGGGGGGTAGAGGGCCTCTCCCACTTTTCCTTTCTTTTTTGCCTTTTTTTTCAGCAGCTTTTGCATTTTCCTTTTTGTCAAAAATGACTTTGCAAAATTATGCCACTGGTCAAAACAATTTCAAAGAATTAAAGTGCACTGCCAAAAAAAGGTTGGGAGGCTTTTGGAATAGTTGCCAATTTTATAAATTAAAAAGGGCATTTAATTTATTGCCTAGGTCACTGTTTTAAGTAGTTTAGGCCACTCAAACCCTTTGCAAAAATGTTGGTTCACCACCAATATTAGTTGTGGAATATTTGGCACATGATGAACATTTTAGTTTTCATGTTTGAGCATTTTGAATTTCACTCATAATTTGAAAATGAATACAACTGGAATTTGAAAGATAGAGGAGACAATGATAATCAAACACTTGTTTAGCAAAATGATTAACTTAACCCCAGGGGTTACTGTAGCATCATTACACCGGGGTGTTACACTCATCCGACGGCGCGTAGGGGTCCACCTCGTCGCTGCTCTTCAACTGAGCGTCCCCGGGGGGCGGCGACTCCTCGTCAGCGCGTGGGCAGACCGGCGACGCCATGGCAGAGATTTGAGAGAGAGAGGGCAAGCTAGGGGAGGATGTAGATGAGAATGCAGGCGGGACCACATGAGCAAGGTAGTATTTATTGGCGGCCGGTATCTAGATCGACGAGAACAGTACACACGCCGGTCGCCGGAATTTATGAGTACTGTAGTTTGAATTACACACGGTTCCCGCGTGAAAATACGTGTGTGAAATTAATAGTTGAAAGTTTCCAATACAGAACCAAGTCTGATTAATAACCCCCGCCACTCACCTTCCAAACCTTGAGGCGCGAAATAGAGTGCCAATCGTGTGGGGGCTGGTTGTCTTGTCAGATCTTTACATTTTCTTTTTGAACACCAGATATTTAAATCGTCTGATGATTTTTTAACTCGCACACAAGTACACAAATATGATTTTTCAAACCGTTATCGTTAGCTATTGCATGAAGATGTAGTTCAAATTTGAATTACAGTCATTAAATGGCTAGAAAATCACTTAAATGTCTTTAAAAGTTCAATGACCCCTATAATTCTCCAATTTTTCACATGATAGTTGTATTAGTGCACGTTAAACGTAGAAAAAAATTTGAAGGCCATAAGAGGACGCTATCTCCCGTTTATCATCAAACATGCATTGTTCCCTCTCGGAACCACGAGCCTGCTAGTGAGTTGCTCCGGTTTGTGAGGGGTGTGTGTCCAAACTTTCGTCAAACATGCCAATTTTTTACCACATCATCTTGGTGGCATGACATTACATCAAGGAAGGTTTCATGTTTTTCTGATCATTTTTTAATTTTTTGGAATTAAAATGCCATGGCACTCCATGCATGTGTCCATGTTGTGAGCCCAATATGTTTGAAAATTCCTTCTACTTTTCTGTACATGGAATTAACTCACACACAAGTACACAACATGATTTTACAAATTGTTGTGGTTAGCTGTTGCATGTAGATATAGTTCAAATTTGAATTATGGTCATTAAATGGCTAGAAAATCACTTAATGTCTTTAAAAGTTCAAATGACCCCTGATATTTTCCAAATTTTCACATGACAATTGTATTAGCGCACGTTAAATGTAGAAAAAAATTTGAAGGCCGTAAGAGGAAGATATCTCCCATTCGTCATCAACATGCAAGTATAGGGGATCGCAGCAGTTTTTGAGGGTAGAGTATTCAACCCAAATTTATTGATTCGACACAAGGGGAGCCAAAGAATATTCTCAAGTATTAGCAGCTGAGTTGTCAAGTCAACCACACCTGGAAACTTAATATCTGCAACAAAGTATTTAGTAGCAAAGTAATATGATAGTAGTGGTAACGGTAGCAAAAGTAATATTTTTGGTTTTATAGTGATTGTAACAGTAGTAACGGAAAAGCAAATAAGCGAAGCACAATATATAAAAAGCTCGTAGGCAATGGATCAGTGATGGATAATTATGTCGGATGCGATTCCTCATGCAATAGTTATAACCTAGGGTGACACAGAACTAGCTCCAGTTCATCAATGTAATGTAGGCATGTATTCCGAATATAGTCATACATGCTTATGGAAAAGAACTTGCATGACATCTTTTGTCCTACCCTCCCGTGGCAGCGGGGTCCTATCGGAAACTAAGGGATATTAAGGCCTCCTTTTAATAGGTACCGGACCAAAGCATTAACACATAGTGAATACATGAACTCCTCAAACTACGGTCATCACCAGTAAGTATCCCGATTATTGTCACTTCGGGGTTAACGGATCATAACACATAATAGGTGACTATAGACTTGCAAGATGGGATCAAGAACTCACATATACTCATGAAAAAATAATAGGTTTAGATCTGAAATCATGGCACTCGGTCCCTAGTGACAAGCATTAAGCATATCAAAGTCATAGCAACATCAATCTCAGAACATAATGGATACTAGGGATCAAACCCTAACAAAACTAACTCGATTACATGATAAATCTCATCCAACCCATCACCGTCCAACAAGCCCACGATGGAATTACTCACACACGGCGGTTAGCATCATGAAATTAGTGATGTTGGAAGGTTGATGATGATGATGGCGACTGATTCCCCTCTCCGGAGCCCCGAACGGACTCTAGATCAGCCCGCCCGAGAGAGTTTAGGGCTTGGCGGCGGCTCCGTATCGTAAAACGCGATGAATCCTTCTCTCTGATTTTTTCTCCCCGAACACGAATATATGGAGTTGGAGTTGAGGTCGGTGGAGCACCAGGGGGACCACGAGGCAGGGGGCGCGCCCAGGAGGGAGGCGCGCCCCACCCTCATGGAGAGGGTGTGCGCCACCTGTCCTTGACTCTTTCGCCAGTATGTTTTATATATTCCAAAAATAATCTCCGTTGACTTTCAGGTCATTCTAAGAACTTTTATTTCTACACAACAATAACACCATGGCATTTCTGCTGAAAACAGCGCCATTCCGGTTTAGTTCCATTCAAATCATGCAAGTTAGAGTCCAAAACAAGGGTACAAGTGTTTGGAAAAGTAGATACGACGGAGACGTATCAACTCCCCCAAGCTTAAACCTTTGCGTGTCCTCAAGCAATTTTGTTGATAAACTGAAAGTGATAAAGAAAAACTTTTACAAACTCTGTTTTCTCTTGTTGTTGTAAATATGTAAAGCCAGCATTCAAGTTTTCAGCAAAGATTATGAACTAACCATATTCACAATAACATTTAGGTATCAAGTTTGCTCATATCAATGACATAATCAACTAGCGAGCAATAATAATAAATCTCGAATGACAACACTTTCTCAAAACAATCATAATATGATATAACAAGATGGTATCTCGCTAGCCCTTTCTGAGACCGCAAAACATAAATGCAGAGCACCCCTGAAGATCAAGGGCTGACTGGAAATTGTAATTCATGGTAAAAGAGATCCAGTCAAGTCATACTCAATGTAAACTAACAATGATATATGCAAATGACAGTGGTGCTCTCCAACTGGTGCTTTTTAATAAGAGGGTGATGACTCAACATAAAAGTAAATAGATAGACCCTTCACAAAGGGAAGCATGGATTTGTAGAGGTGCCAAAGCTCGGTTTTGAAATGGAGATGAATAAAATTTTGAGCGGTATACTTTCATTGTAAACATAACAACCGAGAGATCTCGATATCTTCCATGCTACACACATTATAGGCGGTTCCCAAGCAGAATGGTAAAGTTTATACCCCCACCACCAACAAGCATCAATCCATTGCTTGCCCGAAACAACGGGTGCCTGTAACTAACAACAATCCCGGGGGAGTTTTGTTTGTAATTATTTTGATTTGATTTGAGCATGGGACCGGGCATCCCGGTGACCATCCATTTTCTCGTGAGTGAGGAGCGGAGTCCACTCCTCTTGAGAATAACCCGCCTAGCATGGAGGATACAGACAGCCCTAGTTGATACATGAGCTATTCGAGCATACAAAACAAAATGTTTATTTGAAGGTTTAGAGTTTGGCACATACAAATTTACTTGCAACGGCAGGTAGATACCGTATATAGGAAGGTATTGTGGACTCATATGGAATAACTTTGGGGTTTATGGAATTGGATGCACAAGCAGTATTCCCGCTTAGTACAAGTGAAAGCTAGAAAGAGACTCGCAAGCGACCAGCTAGAGAGCGACAACAGTCATGAACATGCATTAAAATTATTCAACACCGAATGCAAGCATGAGTAGGATATAATTCACCATGAACATAAATATCGTATAGGCTATGTTGATTTTGTTTCAACTACATGCGTGAACATGTGCCAAGTCAAGCCACTCAAATCGTTCAAAGGAGGATACCACCCCATCATACCACATCACAACCATTTTAATAGCATGTTGTCATGCAAGGTAAACCATTATAAACTCCTAGCTAATTAGGCTTAGAATAAGCAACTATAATCTCTAACTGTCATTGCAAACATGTTTTATTCATAATAGGGTGAATCAGGAACGATGAACTAATCATATTTACAAAAATAAGAGAGGTCGAGTTCATACCAGCTTTTCTCATCTCAATCAGTTCATCATATATCGTCATTATTGCCTTTCACTTGCACGACCGAACGGTGTGGATAATAATAATAGTGCACGTGCATTGGACTAAGCTGGAATCTGCAAGCATTTAATACAAGGGAGAAGACCTGGTAATATGGGCTCTTTGTTAGATCAACAATAATGCATATGAGAGCCACTCAACATTTTCATCAGTTGGTACTCCTGGATCTCCAAGTTTCTTTGGTATTCCATCCTTAAAATTATAATTAGCAAGCATGGTGGAAATTTTAGCTTCCGGTATCTTTATTTTATTAGTAACAATATCCTTCATGTACTTAGCATAAGGGTTCATTTTAAGCATATCAGTCAAACACATACGCAAAAAGATAGGTCTAATCATTTTAGCAAAGCGTTCAAAATCCTCATCATCCTTTCTCTTGGATGGTTTAGGAGGAAAAGGGCATGGGTTTCTGAACCCATGGTTCTCTTTCTTTACCGTGCTTCCTAGCAACAAAGTCTCTCTTATCATAACGTTGATTCTTTGATTGTGGGTTATCAAGATCAACAACAGGTTCAATCTCTACATCATTATCATTGCTAGGTTGAGCATCAACATGAACATCATCATTAACATTATCACTAGGTTCATGTTCATTACCAGATTGTGTTTCAGCATCAGAAATAGAAATATCATTGGGATTCTCAGGTGTGTCTACAATAGGTTCACTAGAAGCATGCAAAGTCCTATCATTTTTCTTCTTATTATTTTTAGAAGAACTAGGTGCATCAACATTAGTTCTCTGAGAATCTTGCTCAATTCTCTTAGGTTGGCCCTGAGGATACAAAGGTTCCCGAGTCATTTTACCTCCTCTAGTCATAACTCTAACAACGTTATCATTCTTCTTATTATTTAATTCATTGAGCAAATAATTCTGAGATTTAAGCACTTGTTCTACTTGAGTGGTAACCATAGAAGCATGTCTACTAATAAGTTTAAGTTCACCTTTAACACTAGCCATATAATCACTCAAGTGTTCAAGCATATCAGCATTGCGTTTCAATTGTCAAACTCATCTAACCATTGGCTAGCAGACTTATAACGAGGAATATCACCTTCATCAAATTTATAGAGAGATTTACCTTTACTACATGTGTCAGGTTATCAAGACCATGCATTTCTTCAATAGGTGGTAAATTCTTAACATCTTCAGCTTTAATACCTTTTTCTTTCATAGATTTCTTTGCCTCTTGCATATCTTCAGGACTGAGAAATAGAATACCCCTTTTCTTCAGAGTTGGCTTAGGAGTTGGTTCAGGAAGTGTCCAATCATTTTCATTACTCAACATATTATTCAATAGCAATTCAGCTTGATCAATAGTTCTTTCCCTGAAAACACAACCAGCACAACTATCCAGGTAGTCTCTGGAAGCATCGGTTAGTCCATTATAAAAGATATCAAGTATTTCATTTTTCTTGAGAGGATGACCAGGAAAAGCATTAAGTAATTGGAGAAGCCTCCCCCAAGATTGTGGGAGACTCTCTTCTTCAATTTGCACAAAATTATATATTTCCCTTAAGGCAGCTTGTTTCTTATGAGCGGGGAAATATTTAGCAGAGAAGTAATAGATCATATCCTGGGGACTACGGTGATAACCCACAAGTATAGGGGATCAATTGTAGCCTCTTTCGATAAGTAAGAGTGTCAAACCCAACGAGGAGCTAAAGGTAGAACAAGTATTCCCTAAAGTTCTATTGACCACCGATACAACTCTACGCACGCTTAACGTTTGCTTTACCTAGAACAAGTATGAAACTAGAAGTACTTTGTAGGAGTTGTTGGATAGGTTTGCAAGATAATAAAGAGCACGTAAATAAAAAGTAGGGGCTGTTTAGATAAAGACACAACTAAATTAGTTTTAGTAAAGAGTTTTTTGTCACGAGAAAGTTATTTGTCCCTAGGCAATCGATAACTAGACCGGTAATCATTATTGCAATTTTATTTGAGGGAGAGGCATAAGCTAACATACTTTCTCTATTTGGATCATATGCACTTATGATTGGAACTCTAGCAAGCATCCGCAACTACTAAAGATCATTAAGGTAAAACCCAACCATATCATTAAAGCATCAAGTCCTCTTTATCCCATACGCAAACTACCTACTTACTCGGGTATATGCTTCTATCACTCACGCCACCCACCATAAGAAAATCATGAACATATTGCAAACCCTACAGCGGGGACCCCTCACGCTTGCGCGACACAGAGAGCACCATAGGACAACACCAATAATAAAACATGCAACTCAAACCAATCACGATCATCAATTAACCCATAGGACAAAACGGATCTACTCAAACATCATAGGATAGCCATACATCATTGGGAAATAATATATAGCGTTGAGCACCATGTTTAAGTAGAGAGTACAGCGGGTAAAAGAGGGGTTACACTGCTGCATAGAGGGGGAAGAGTTGGTGATGATGGCGGTTAAGTTGTTGGTGAAGATTGTGGTGATGATGATGGCCCCCGGTGGCACTCCGGCGCCACCGGAAACGAGGGGGAGAGAGCCCCCCTCCTTCTTCTTCTTCCTAGACCTCCTCCCTAGATGGTAGAAGGGTTTCCCCTCTGGTCCTTGGTCTCCATGGCATGGGAGGGTCGAGAGCCCCTCCGAGATTGGATCTGTCTCTCTGTCTCTCTCTGTTTCCGCGTTCTCAGATTCTGCCCTTTCACCGTTTCTTCTATTCCCGGAGATCCGTAACTCCGATTGGGCTGAAATTTTAACACAATCTCTATCTGGATATTAGCTTTCTTGCGGCAAAAGAAGGGCACCAACCGCCTTACGGGGTGGCCACAAGGGTCAGGGGTGCGCCCCCTGCCTCGTGGCCGCCTCGGGCATTGTCTCGCGTGGATTTTTCTTCCCAAAAATCACATATATCCCCAAAAAAAATCTCTATCAGTTTTTATCCCATTTGGACTCCGTTTGATATGGATTTATTGCGAAACAAAAAGCATGCAACAAACAGGAACTGGCACTGGGCACTGGATCAATATGTTAGTCCCAAAATAGTATAAAAAGTTTCCAAAAGTATATGAAAGTTGTAGAATATTGGCATGGAACAATAAAAAATTATAGATACGACGGAGACATATCAGCATCAAGCTTAATTCCTGCTTGTCCTCGAGTCGGTAAATGATAAAAAAGATAATTTTTGATGTGGAATGCTACCTAGCATAATCTTGATCATGTAATCTAATCATGGCATGAATATTAAGACACGAGTGATTCAAATCAATAGTCTATCATTTGACATTAAGATAATAATACTTCAAGCATACTAGTAAAGCAATCATGTATTTTCAAAATAACATGGCCAAAGAAAGTTAACCCTACAAAATCTTATAGTCTGGCTATGCTCCATCTTCACCACACAAAATATTCAAATCATGCACAACCCCGATGACAAGCCGAGCAATTGTTTAATACTTTTAATGTTCTCAAACCCTGTCAACTTTCACACAATACATGAGCATGAGCCATGGATATAGAACTATAGGTGGAATATAATATGATGGTGGAGATTGTGTGGACAAGACAAAAAGGGAGAAAGTCTCACATCGACGCGGCTAATCAACGGGCTATGGAGATGCCCATCAATTGTTGTCAATGCGAGGAGTAGGGATTGCCATGCAACGGATGCACTAGAGCTATAAGTATATGAAAGCTCAAACTGAAACTAAGTGGGTGTGCATCCAACTTGCTTGCTCATGAAGACCTCGGGCATTTGAGGAAGCCCATCATAGGAATATACAAGCCAAGTTCTATAATGAAAACTCCCACTAGTAAATGAAAGTGATAACTCAATGAGACTCTCTATATGAAGAACATGGTGCTACTTTGAAGCACAAGTGTGGTAAAAGGATAGTAACATTGTCCCTTCTCTCTTTTTCTCTCATTTTTTTCTTTTTTTTTCTTTTTTTTGGTGGGCTTCTTTGGCCTCTTTTTTTATTTGGGCTTCTTTGGCCTCTTTTATTTTGATAACCTCACATGGGACAATGTTCTAATAATGATGATCATCACACTTTTATTTACTTACAACTCAATATTACAACTTGATACTAGAACAAAATATGACTCTATATGAATGCCTCCGGTGATGTACCGGGATGTGTAATGATCTAGCGTAGCAATGACATCAAAAAATGGAGAAGCCATGAAAACATCATGCTAGCTATCTTACGATCATGCAAAGCAATATGACAATGAATGCTCAAGTCATGTATATGATGATGATGGATGTTGCATGGAAATATATCTCGGAATGGCTATGGAAATGCCATGGTAGGTAGGTATGGTGGCTGTTTTGAGGAAGGTATATGGTGGGTTTATGGTACCGGCGAAATTTTCACGGTACTAGAGAGGCTAGCAATGGTGGAAGGGTGAGGGTGCGTATAATCCATGGACTCAATATTAGTCATAAAGAACTCACATACTTATTGCAAAAATTTATTAGTTATCGAAACAAAGTACTACGCGCATGCTCCTAGGGGCATAGATTGGTAGGAAAAGACCATCGCTCATCCCCGACCGCCACTCATAAGGAAGACAATCAATAAATAAATCATGCTCCAACTTCATCACATAACGGTTCACCATACGTGCATGCTACGGGAATCACAAACTTCAACACAAGTATTTCTACAATCCACAACTACCCAGTATCATGACTCTAATATCACCATCTTTATATCGCAAAACTATTGCAAGGAATCAAACATATCATATTCAGTGATCTACAAGTTTTATGTAGGATTTTATGACTAACCATGTGAATGACCAATTCCTGTCATCTCTCTAAATGGATATAAGTGAAGCAAGACAGTTTAATTCTTTCTACAAAATATATGCCCGCGCTCTAACAAATATAAGTGAAGCAAAAGAGCATTCTACAAATGGCGGTTTTCTATGTGAAGAGAAACAGGCAATCCAAACTTCAAATGATATAAGCGAAGCACATGAAGCATTCTATAAGCCATACTCAAAAGATATAAGTGAAGTGCAATGAGCATTCTATAAATCAACCAAGGACTATCTCGTACTAGCATGGTGCATAAAAGAAAAGTGAAAACTAAATGCAAAAGACGCTCCAAGATTGCACATATCGCATGAACGAAACGAATCTGAAAACATACAGATACTTGTTGAAGAAAGATGGGATGCCTTCCGGGGCATCCCCAAGCTTAGATGCTTGAGTCTCCTTGAATATTTACTTGGGGTGCCTTGGGCATCCCCAAGGTTGATCTCTTGCCTCTCTTCCTTCTTCTCACATTGAGACCTCCTCGATCTTCGAACACTTCATCCACACAAAACTCAACAGAAAACTCGGTAAGATCCATTAGTATAATAAAGCAAATCACTACTCTAAGTACTGTTGCAAACCAATTAATATTTTTTTGCATTGTAGCTACTGTAATATAACTTTTCCATGGCTTAATCCACTGATATAAATCGATAGTTTCATCAAAACAAGCAAACTATGCATCAAAAACAGAATCTGTCTAAAACAGAACAGTCTGTAATAATATGAACATTCACCATACCTCTGTTACTCCAAAAATTCTACCAAAATTAGGAAAAAAATTGTATATAAAGATAGTGCAAAAAGTTTCAGAACCATTTGACATTCCAGTAAAAAATGTAAAATCGTGCACTACAGCCAAAGTTTCTGTCCTGCACCGTACAAACCAACAAGCATCTGAAACATCCTAAAGGCAAACGTTGGCACATTATTTTTATAATACAATGGAATTGTACAAGGGGATAATTATTTTTGTTGAAAAGTTTCTGTAATCAAGATTCGCAAAGTTTCCGTGAGCATGAACAAAGTTCAAGGAGCTCCCCCACTTCAACCATGCTTGTCTCTCTCACTTTCACTTTCCTTTTTGAAAAGTTTTGGGTTCCCCTCTTTATTTTTTGTTTTTAAACAATATAAAAGCACTCAACAGAAATAAATGACTCTTTAAAACTTTCGGGTTGTCTCCCTGGCAACGCTTTCTTTAAAGCCATTAAGCTAGGCATATAGTGCTCAAGCAATGAATCCACCTGGATCCCAAGGTATATCAAAGCCAATTTTAATTAACAATGATTTGCAATTTAGTAGTGAGCACAAAGTAACATATATCATGTAATGACGAAGTCTAACTCTCTTCCTATGCATCAGCATGTCATAAAAGAACAATTCATGCACACAAAGTAAAGGCCAATACATAGCATAAACAGTTTCTTGCAATTTTTTCGTGTTGGAAACATAAAGAGGCGGAGATGTAGTTCATATCTCATAATAATTTCAAGTAGGAGCAGCAAGCACATGCATATTATATCTATCAAAATCATCATGTGTAGTAGTAAAACGCAACCCATCAATATAATCCTTAACAAGAGCAAACTTCTCCGATATAGTGTAGTCGGGAGAATTC